>NC_042969.1:34667311-34787108 GCF_901001165.1 Salmo trutta | reverse complement strand
ACAAAGATAACTGAACTAAATGACTACCGCCCCGTAGCACTCACTTCTGTCATCATGAAGTGCTTTGAGACGCTAGTCAAGGATCATGTCACCGCCACCTTACCTGCCCCCCTAGACCCACTTCAGTTTGCATACCACCCCAACAGGTCCACAGATGACGCAATCGCCATCACACTACCCTATCCCATCTGGAAAAAATAATACCTATGTAAGAATGCTGTTCATTGACTATAGCTCAGCATTCAACACCATTGTACCCTCCAAGCTCATCATCAAGCTCGAGGCCCTGGGTCTCAACCCCACTCTGTGCAACTGGGTCCTGGACTTTCTGACGGGGCGCCCCCAGGTGGTGGAGGCAGGAAACAACATCTCCACTTCGCTGATCCTCAACACTGGGGCCCCACAAGGGTGTGTACTCAGCCCTCTCTTGTACTCCCTGTTCACCCATGACTGCGTGGCCATGCACGCCTCCAACTCAATCATCAACTTTGCAGACGACACAACAGTAGTGTGCTTGATCACCAACAACGATAAGACAGCCTACAGGGAGGAGGTGAGGGCACTTGGAGTGTGGTGTCGGGAAAACAACCTCTCACTCAACGTCAACAAAACAAAGGAGATGATCGTTGACTTCAGGAAACAGCAGATGGAGCACCCCCCTATCCACATCAAAGGGACAGCAGTGGAGAAGGTGGAAAGTTTTAAGTTCCTCTGCTTACACATCACAGACAAACTGAAATGGTCCAAACACAGACAATGTGGTGAAGAAAGCACAACAGTGCCTCTTCAACCTCAGAGGAGGCTGAAGAAATGTGGCTTGTCACCCAAAACCCTGACAAACTTTTACAGATGCACAATCGAGAGCATCCTGTCGGACTGTATCACAGCCTGGTACGGCAACTGCACTGCCCTCAACAGCAAGGCACTCCAGAGGGTGGTGCGGTCTGCACAACGCATCACCAGGGGCAAACTACCTGCCCTCCAGGACACCTACAGCACCCGATGTCACAGGAAGGCCAAAAAGATCATCAAGGACACCAACCACCCGAGCCACTGCCAGTTCACACCGCTATCATCCAGAAGGCGAGGTGAGTACAGGTGCATCAAAGCTGGGACTAAGAGACTGAAAAACAGCCTCTATCTCAAGGCCATCAGACTGTTAACCTCTTCACTATGGGGGGGCAGTATTTTCACGGCCGGATGAAAAACGTACCCAAATTAAACTGCCTCCTACTCAGACTCAGAAGGTAGGATATGCATATTATTAATAGATTTGGATAGAAAACACTCTGAAGTTTCTAAAACTGTTTGAATGATGTCTGCGAGTATAACATAACTCATATGGCAGGCAAAAACCTGAGATAAATCCAACCAGGAAGTTTGACCTCACATGGTTGTAGTCATTTCAAATGATGTTCTATCTAAACTACAGTGTCTGTGATGTCATATTGCACTTCCTAAGGCTTCCACTAGATGTCAACAGTCATTAGAACCTTGTTTGAGGCTTCTACAATGCAATTTGATTGAATAATACCCGGAACAGTAAGTGGTCGACCTGGTGTCATTGACTTACCTCGTGCGTGCTCACGTAGGGCTGGCCATTTTTATTTTTCTTCTGTAATGAATCTGCTATTGTCCGGTTGGAATATTATCGAAATTCTATGTTAAAAACACCCTAAAGATTGATTGTGAACATGGTTTGACATGTTTCTACAAACGCTGAGGGAACTTTATAACTTTTCGTCGACGGTGGATAGATGCATTATGGAATGGTGATCTGGACACGCCATAAAAACTGATTTATTTCTACATAAATTATGGACTTTATCGAACAAATGAACATTTCTTGTGGAAGTGGGAGACCTTCCGAGTGCATTCAGCCGAAGATCAGCAAAGGTAAGATAATATTTTTAACATATTTCAGTGTTTTGTGGATGCCGTGGCTGGACGGCTAACTGAATAGCTTGGGGCTCAGTACTCAGAATATTGAACAATGTGCTTTCTCCGTAAAGTTATTTTGAAATCTGACAAAGCGGTTGCATAAAGGAATAGTTCATCTATACTTTAATTAATTGTTATATATTTTGTCAACGTTTATGATGAGTATTTCTGTAAATTATGGTGCCCATTCACTGGAATTTTGGGGTGAATACATTTTCTGAACGTCACGCGCCAATGTAAAATAGTTTTTTTGGATATAAATATGAACTTGATGGAACAAAAAATGCATGTATTGTCTAACATAATGTCCTGGGAGTGTCATCTGATGAAGATCGTCAAAGGTTAGTGCATAATTTTAGCTGGTTTTGTGCTTTTGGACGGCTACCCTTGCTTGGAAAATGGCTGTCCTTGCTAGGAAAATGGCTGTGCTGTTTTTTTGCTGTGGTGGTATCCTAACATAATGTAATGTTTTGCTTTCGCTGTAAAGCCTTTTTGAAATCGGACAACGTGGTTGGATTCAGGAGAGGTTTATCTTTCAAATGGTGTAAAATAGTCGTATGTTTGAGAAAATTGAATTGTGGTATTTTAGTTGTTTTTGTATTTCGCGCCATGCAACATCTAGCCATTGGCAGTTGGCTAGATGTAAGAAGTTAAACAGCCATCACTAACATTGAGTGGCTGCTGCCAACATACTGACTCAAATCTCTAGCCACTTTAATTATTAAAAATTGGATGTGATAAATGTATCACTAGTCACTTTAAACAATGCCACTTTATATATTGTTTACATATCTTACGTTACTCATCACGTGTATATATAGTGTATTTTATACCATCTATTGCATCTTGCCTATGCCGCTCGGCCATCGCTCATCCATATACTTACAGTTGAAGTTGGAAGTTTACATAAACTAGTTTTAATGACTCCAACCTAAGTGTTTCAACCACTCCACTAATTTCTTGTTAACAAACCATAGTTTTGGCAAGTCAGTTAGGACATCTACTGTATGCATGACACAAGTAATTTTTCCAACAATTCTTCACAGACAGATTATTTCACTTATAATTCACTGTATCACAATTCCAGTGGGTCAGAAGTTTACATACACTAAGTTGACTGTGCCTTTAAACAGCTTGGAAAAATACAGAAAATTATGTCATGGCTTTAGAAGCTTCTGATAGGCTAATTGACATCATTTGAGTCAATTGGAGTCAGGTCAACTGCACATGGGGACACAACAGTGGTAGGCCTGATCACCGACAAGACAGCCTATAGGGAGGAGGTCAGAGACCTGGCAGGGTGGTGCCAGAATAACAACCTCTCCCTCAACGTAACCAAGACTAAGGAGATTGTGGACTACAGGAAAAGGAGGACCGATCACGCCCCCATTCTCATCAACGGGGCTGTAGTGGAGCAGGTTCAGAGCTTCAAGTTCCTTGGTGTTCACATCACCAACAAACTAGAATGGTCCAAACACACCAAGACAGTCGTGAAGAGGGCACGACAAAGCCTATTCCTCCTCAGGAAACTAAAAAGATTTGGCATGGGTCCTGAGATCCTCAAAAGGTTCTACAGCTGCAACATCGAGAGCATCCTGACTGGTTGCATCACTGCCTGGTATGGCAATTGCTCGGCCTCCGACCGCAAGGCGGTACAGAGGGTAGTGCGTACGGCCCAGTACATAACTGGGGCTAAGCTGCCTGCCATCCAGGACTTCTACACCAGGCGGTGTCAGAGGAAGGCCCTAAAAATTGTCAAAGACCCCAGCCATAGACTGTTCTCTCTACTACCGCATGGCAAGCGGTACCGGAGTGCCAAGTCTAGGACAAAAAGGCTTCTCAACAGTTTTTGCCCCCAAGCCATAAGACTCCTGAACAGGTAATCAGATGGCTACCCGGACTATTTGCATTGTGTGCCCCCCCCCTTTAACTATACATTCATGTACACACTACCTCAAATTGGCCCGACCAACCAGTGCTCCCGCACATTGGCTAACTGGGCTATCTGCATTGTGTCCTGCCACCCACCAACCCCTCTTTTACGCTACTGCTACTCTCTGTTCATCATATATGCATAGTCACTTTAACCATATCTACATGTACATACTACCTCAAATCAGCCTGACTAACCGGTGTCTGTATGTAGCCTCGCTACTTTTATAACCTCGCTACTGTATCTAGCCTCGCTACTGTTTTTCACTGTTGTTTTGAATTCTTTACTTACCCATTGTTCACCTAATACATTTTCTGCACTATTGGTTAGAGCCTGTAAGTAAGCATTTCACTGTAAGGTCTACACCTGTTGTATTCAGCGCACGTGACAAATAAACTTTGATTTGATTTGGTTTTTGGAGAAATGTCCTCTGGTCTGATGAAACAAAAATAGAACTGTTTGGACATAATGACCTTCGTTATGTTTGAAGGAAAAAGGGTGAGGCTTGCAAGCCGAAGAACACCATCCCAACTGTGAAGCACAGGGTTGGCAGCATCATGTTGTGGGGGTGCTTTGCTGCAGGAGGGACTGGTGCACTGGTGCATATTGAAGCAACATCTCAAGACATCAGTCAGGAAGTTAAAGCTTGGTCGCAAATAGGTCTTTCAAATGGACAATGACCCTAAGCATACTTCCAAAGTTGTGGCAAAATGGCTTAAGGACAAAGTCAAGGTATTGGAGTGGCCATCACAAAGTCCTGACCTCAACCCTACAGAACATTTGTGGGCAGAACGGAAAAAGTGTGTGCGAGCAAGGAGGCCTACAAACCTGACTCAGTTACACCAGCTCTGTCATGAGGAATGGGCCAAAATTCACCCAACTTATTGTGGGAAGCTTGTGGAAGGCTACCCGAAATGTTTGACCCAAGTTAAACAATTTAAAGGCAATGCTACCAAATACTAATTGAGTGTATGTAAACTTCTGACCCACTGGGAATGTGATGAAGTAAATAAAAGCTGAAATATATAATTCTCTCTACTATTATTCTGACATTTCACATTCTTAAAATAAAGTGGTGATCCTAACTGACCTAAGACAGGGAAGTTTTACTAGGATTAAATGTCAGGAATTGTGAAAAACTGAATTTTAATGTATTTGGCTAAGGTGTATGTAAGCTGCTTTGGTGTATCACAAAGCTAAGAGTATCATTTCCATTGCAGGTGTCCACACATGCTTTGTGTGTAAGAAGTCTGGCGACGGTGTGAAGAGGTTTAAATGTATTTAGCCAAGGTGTATGTAAACTTGACTTCTACTGTATGTATTATATTAAGTTAAAATAAGTGTTCATTGAGTATTGTTGTAATTGTCATTAATACAAAAATGAATATTATATATAAAATATTCATTTTTGTATTAATTTTTGTACTAAAACTGAATAGATTATATATATATATATATATATATATATATATAAAAATCGTCCGATTAATTGGTATCGGCTTTTTTTGGTCTTCCAATTATCGGTTATCGGCCGACCTCTAGTTGGAACGTTGCTGCAGGGACTTGCCTCCATTCAGCCACAAGAGCATTATTGAGGTCGGGCACTGATGTTGGGCGATTAGGCCTGGCTCGCAGTCGGCATTCCAATTCATCCCAAAAGTGTTCGATGGGGTTGAGGTCAGGGCTCCTTGCAGGCCAGGCAAGTTTTTCCACAACAATCTCAACAAACCATTTCTGTATGGACCTCGCTTTGTGCACAGGGGCATTGTCATGCTGAAACAGGAATGGGCCTTCCCCAAACTGTTGCCAGAAAGTTGGATGCACAGAAACGTCTAGAATGTAATTGTATGCTGTAGCGTTACGATTTCCCTTCACTGGAACTAAGGGGCCTAGCGCAAACCATGAAAAACAGCCCCAGACAATTATATGTCCTCCACCAAACTTTACAGTCGACACTATGCATTGGGGCAGGTAGCGTTCTCCTGGCATCAGCCAAACCCAGATTCATTCGTCGGACTGCCAGATGGTGAAGCGTGATTCATCACTCCAGAGAACCCGTTTCCAGTGCTCCAGAGTCCAATGGCGGCGAGCTTTACACCAGTGCAGCCGACGTTGGCATTGGACATGGTGATCTTAAGCTTGTGTGCAGCTGCTTGGCCATGGAAACCCATTTCATGAAGCTCCCAACGAACAGTTATTGTGCTGACGTTGCTTCCAGAAGCAGTTAGGAACCCGGTAGTGAGTGTTGCAACCGAGGACAGACAATTGTTACGTGCTACAGCACTTGTTGGTCTCGTTCTGTGAGCTTGTGTAGCCTACCACTTTACGGCTGAGAAGTTGTTGCTCCTAGACATTTCCACTATAACAGCACTTACAGTTGACCGGGGAAGCTCTAGCAGGGCAGAAATTTGACGAACTGACTTGTTGGAAAGCTGGCATCCTAGGAAGGTGCCACATTGAAAGTCACTGAGCTCTTCAGTAAGGCCATTCTACTGCCAATGTTTGTCTATGGAGATTGCATGGCGGTGTGCTCGATTTTTATACACCTGTCAGCAACGGGTGTGGCTGAAATAGCCAAATCCACTAATTTGAAGTGGTGTCCACATACTTATGTATATACAGTATAGTGTTTATCTCCCTCTACATCACCCTCCCTCTGTCTATTTCTCTCTCCCTCTCTCCTACCTGTACAGGGACACAGAAGAGGAATGAGATCAGGTTCATGACGGAGAGGCCTGGGAGCAGCTGTCTCTCCAGGAACATGGTGGGGTGGTAGTGTTCACGGTCCTGTGCGGTGGCGTTGTGCTGGTGAGACATGCTGATCTGCTGGGCTACTATGATCATGTAGATCTTCATCCCCATGACTGGGACGCAGAAGGACAGGCTGACCAGAAACGACTTCCTCCATCTGGGAGAAGAGAGGAGAGAGAGGGAATGAAGTACGGAGTTGGAGGTAGACAGAGATACAGAGTAATCCCGGTTAACCCAGAACTAAAGTTTTGTGTAATTGGAGAATGAGGTTCATGATGGAGACAGACAGACAGAGATAAAGAATAATCTCGGTTAACCCAGAACTAAAGTTTTGCGTAATTGGTCAGCTGTTCAAATAAGTTCTGGATCATACGTGTTAAGAGAAGAGATGTGAGGAAAAACCCAAACAGCCCGTTATCCCACACCTCCCATTCCCTTCCATTACTGTGTGATCTCTCTGCTGTGGTCCAAGTGACTGCCTGTGCGATCCCTTTTCACCAGAGATGCCTCGAAGCCCAGATTCTGATAAACAGACAAAATGGAATGAACAAATCTAACTAGGCAAACTGATATCCCATTGTCATTTAAAGCAACAACCTGGGACAGAGGAGAAGGTGTTGGGATGAACAAACGTATGGACAAACAAACAAATAAATGAATGATTGAAAAACAAAACGAAGTACCTCTATGAGTTTGATGACGTCTCTCGGTCCCGTCACCTCCGGGTCGTACTTGATGTGGGCTTTGTTGGTTGCCAGGGCAACAGAGGCGTAGACGATACCGTTCTCTTTCATCAGGCTGGACTCTATTTTGTGAACGCAGGAGGAACACGTCATTCCCCTGACCTGGAGAGAGGTGGAGAGGAGAATGTACTGTTAATACACGATTTAGAGGAAAAGACTACCCTGCACCTTACAGACTGCTGCCCTATATACATAGACATAGAATCACTGGCTACTTTAATGTTTACATACGGCTTTACTCATTTCATATGTATATACTGTATTCTATTGGTTCCTCTCTAGGTTTCTTCCTAGGTTTTGGCCTTTCCAGTGAGTTTTTCCTAGCCACCGTGCTTCTACACCTGCATTGCTTGCTGTTTGGGGTTTTAGGCTGGGTTTCTGTACAGCACTTTGAGATATCAGCTGATATAAGAAGGGCTATATAAATTGATTTGATTTTCTACAGTATTTTAGTCAATGCCACTCCGACATCGCTCGTCCTAATATTTATATATTTCTTAATTCCATTATTTTACTTTTAGATTTGTGTGTATTATTGTGAATTATTAGATACTAGTGCACTGTTGGAGCCTGAAACACAAGCATTTCACTAAAGATGTGTAAACAGGGCTAAAGAGTGGCGCAGCGGTCTAAGGCACTGCATCTCAGTGCTACAGGCGTCACTACAGACCCTGATTCGATTCCAGGCTGGAAAACAACCGGCCGTGATTGGGAGTCCCATAGGGTGGTGCACAATAGGCCCAGCGTCGTTAGGGTTTGGCCGGGGTAGGCCATCCTTGTAAATAAGAATTTGTTCTTAACTGACTTGCCTAGTTAAATAAAGGTTAAATAAAATAAATACAAGTATGCGACCAATACAATTACATTTGATGAGGACCAGATAGGATGGTGTAGACAGAACACCAAACAGCAGATCACACCATTACGGTGTGGTGATTAGAATCAGAACACCAAACAGAAGATCACACCATTACAGTGTGGTGATTAGAATCAGAACACCAAACAGAAGACCACACCATTACGGTGTGGTGATTAGAATCAGAACACCAAACAGCAGATCACACCATTACAGTGTGGCGATTAGAATCAGAACACCAAACAGCAGGTCACACCATTACAGTGTGTTGATTAGAATCAGAACACCAAACAGCAGATCACACCATTACGGTGTGTTGATTAGAATCAGAACACCAAACAGCAGATCACACCATTACGGTGTGTTGATTAGAATCAGAACACCAAACAGCAGATCACACCATTACGGTGTGTTGATGAGAATCAGAACACCAAACAGCAGATCACACCATTACGGTGTGTTGATGAGAATCAGAACACCAAACAGCAGATCACACCATTACGGTGTGTTGATGAGAATCAGAACACTCACCACAAGTTCCAGGCTTCCATCAGAACCCTCATAGTTCTCCATGACAGAAGCAGTGAAGCCCAACTCTCTGACATACTCTGCTATCTTCAGAGGGTCCATCACCTCAGGGTTATAACGGACCTCAGCCTTACTAGCCATCAGGGCCACCAGCACAGAGTAGATACCTGCACAGAGGAACATAGGACAATGTTAGACAAATGGAACATTTTATTCACCTTCCTACCTAACCCTTGACAACAGTTAATGTATACAAGTGATAAATGCCTTTAAAAAAGGCCAGGGGTTTCATGACCAGGTAAAAGTACAAAGCCTTCATAAATACGTTCCACATTCCTCCTACAGTATGTTACTTAAAAACAGCCATCGTAAATCTTAAACTGACACAGTTCACAACTGTTTGACACTTCTCTCCCAGAAAGACAGATAGCTACTGTAAAGAAAGTGCTCCGTGTCAGTGTCCCTAATGCAACTACACCAACAGTAGTTAGTACCAAGTTGTGTTCATTACCAAATAAAACGGACTGAAACAGGGAGTAAAATGTTGCAAAAAATCTCCTCTCACCGTGTTTATTCCTCAGGTTCCTCTCGATATTGGCCACACAGGACGCACAGGTCATTCCACCAATCTGGATGAAGCATTTAGCGAGGGTGTCCGGGGGCTTCTTAACACCCTGTGCTGCGTCCAGCTCAGGGGACAGGGAGCAGGACGAGGGGGGACTGATAACTGGGACAGTCAACAGGCAGTTGGTTTCTTAAAAGGACAACATAGCAACAATGAGTTTCATAACCATTTCAATTTCTCATTCTGCTTTCTATGGCTGTTCAACTACTGTTCTGGAAAGTTTCCATGAGTTACAAACAGAGACAGATTCATTTGTTTTGCTTCACAGCTAGAGGTATTATTACAAACAGAGACAGATTCATGTGTTTTGCTTCACAGCTAGAGGTATTATTACAAACAGAGACAGATTCATGTGTTTTGCTTCACAGCTAGAGGTATTATTACAAACAGAGACAGATTCATGTGTTTTGCTTCACAGCTAGAGGTATTATTACAAACAGACAGATTCATTTGTTTTGCTTCACAGCTAGAGATATTATTACAAACAGAGACAGATTCATGTGTTTTGCTTCACAGCTAGAGGTATTATTACAAACAGAGACAGATTCATGTGTTTTGCTTCACAGCTAGAGGTATTATTACAAACAGACAGATTCATTTGTTTTGCTTCACAGCTAGAGATATTATTACAAACAGAGACAGATTCATGTGTTTTGCTTCACAGCTAGAGGTATTATTACAAACAGAGACAGATTCATTTGTTTTGCTTCACAGCTAGAGATATTATTACAAACAGAGACAGATTCATGTGTTTTGCTTCACAGCTAGAGATATTATTACAAACAGAGACAGATTCATTTGTTTTGCTTCACAGCTAGAGATATTATTAGGGGTTGTGTTACTAAACTCCTGAAACTTCACCAAAGACAGAAATTCCTGTTGTAGGATTCCTAGAATCAGGAGGGAGGGAATCCTCCAACCAGGATCTCTGAAAAACCTGGGAACATATGGAATGTTTACTGAATTTTGAAACCCTAGTTAGGGAGGATAAAAGAATACAATCCGCCCATCAACTCACCAGGCAGGAAGGCGTCAAATCCCATGTCCTCTATGGCCTCCCTGAGCTCTTCTGGTTGGGTGAGGAGAGGATCGTACTCAAACGCCCCTCTGTGATTGGCCAGCGACACCTTGACTGACCGCACCCCCTTCCTCTGAGACAGCCTCCCCTCGATGGACTGAACACAGGACCCACAGGTCATCCCCTCTATATGGATTAGGGCCGTGGCCGTCAGAGGCTGGCTGTAGCAGGGCTGGGTGGAGGAGAGACCGGCCTGGGACGACAGTGGTGGTGGTGGTGGGGAAGGTATAGGTGTGGTGGATGTAGGGCTAAGACCTTCAGAGGTAGCGCTCCAGGGTTGGGTTTTAAACATCCCTGGTGGCAGGGCCTCGATGGCTTGCTGTAGCCCAGACACAGTCACCCTCCCTGGGTCATAGAGAATGGAGGCGCTCTCTTTCTCCAACAATACCTCTATGGAGGTCACCCCAGCCAGCTTGGAGATGTTATCCTGAATGTTTACCACACAGGAGCGGCAGTGCATGCCCGTCACCCTGAGGGTAGTCTGGGCCGAGTCTGTGGACGCCTCAGAATCCTTAGTGGAAGTATCCACCGGCGCTGTGGGTAATGAGGCAGCGCTTAGCAACCGCTCCATCTCGCTGACGGACAGCTGCAGGGGGCGGGACTTGGACTTGGGCGTGGCCTTGAAGCCGGCCTTGGCGATCTGGGTGATGATGTCATCGATGGTGATGAGGTATGGCAGGTAGAGAACCGTGGCCTCCTGGGAGTCTAGAACCACTGGGTGGAGAACACACAGGGGAAACATTTCTAATCTCCAACAATCCTAGTATCACAGAGTGGTGAGGACAGACTAACAGGAGATTCTGAGTTTGTTTCAACATTATTTCTGACTACAAGTTAATGTTAAGTGAGAATACTAGACTACTGCAACCTCCCATACTCATTCATTCCTATAGAACGCCAAGTCAGTTAAAGGTCCAGTGGATTAAAAAACGTGTTTTTATACAGTTGGAAGTTTACATACACTTTAGCCAAATACATTTAAACTCAGTTTTTCACAATTCCTGACATTTAATCCTAGTAAAACTTCCCCGTCTTAGGTCAGTTAGGATCACCACTTTATTTTAAGAATGTCACGTCCTGACCAGTATAAGGGGTTATTTGTTATTGTAGTTTGGTCAGAACGTGGCAGGGGTGTGTTTGTTTAGAGTGTTTCGGGGTTTGTTGGGCTATGATCTGTTTTAAGAGGGGTGTTTGTTTAGAGTGTTTCGGGGTTTGTTGGGTTATGTTCTTGTTAGTCTATTTCTATGTGGTGTTCTAGTATGTCTATTTCTATTTGGTGTTCTAGTATGTCTATTTCTATGTGGTGTTTGTTGGGTTGATCTTCAATTGGAAGCAGCTGCTCCTAGTTGCTTCTAATTGAAGGTCCTATTTAAGTAAGAGGGGTGTTTTTCTATGGGATTTTGTGGGTAGTTGTTCCTTGTATAGCTGTAAGCCTTACAGGACTGTTTATCGTCATCGTTTTTTGTATATGTGTGATTTGTTTTGGTTTTCCTTCTGTCTGCCTATTAAAAAGAAGATGAGTATACACATTCCCGCTGCATTTTGGTCTAATCCTTACGACAACCGTGACAAAGAATGTGAAATGTCAGAATAATAGCAGAGAGAATTATTTATTTCAGCTTTTATTTCTTTCATCACATTCCCAGTGGGTCCCAGTTTACATACTCTCAATTAGTATTTGGTAGCATTGCCGTTAAATTGTTTAACTTGGGTCAAACGTTTCGGGTAACCTTCCACAAGCTTCCCACAATAAGTTGGGTGAATTTTGGTCCATTCCTCCTGACAGAGCTGGTGTAACTGAGTCAGGTTTGTAGGCCTCCTTGCTCGCAAACGCTTTTTCAGTTCTGCCCACAAATGTTCTATAGGATTGAGGTCAGGGCTTTGTAACGGCCACTCCAATACCTTGACTTTGTTGTCCTTAAGCCATTTTGCCACAACTTTGGAAGTATGCTTGGGGTCATTGTCCATTTGGAAGACCCATTTGCGACCAAGCTTTAACTTCCTGACTGATGTTGCTTCAATATATCCAGATCATTTTCATTCCTCATGATGCCATCTATTTTGTGAAGTGCACCAGTCCCTCCTGCAGCAAAGCACCCCACAACATGATGCTGCCACCCTCGTGCTTCACGGTTGGGATGGTGTTCTTCGGCTTGCAAGCCTCCCCCTTTTTCCTCCAAACATAACGATGGTCATTATGGCCAAACAGCTCTATTTCTGTTTCATCAGACCAGAGGACATTTCTCCGAAAAGTACGATCTTTGTCCCCATGTGCAGTTGCAAACCGTAGTCTGGCTTTTTTAATGGTGGTTTTGGAGCAGTGGCTTCTTCCTTGCTGAGCGGCCTTTCAGGTTGTGTCGATATAGATACTTTTGTACCCGTTTCCTCCAGCATCTTCACAAGGTCCTTTGCTGTTCTTCTGGGATTGATTTGCACTTTTCGCACCAAAGTACGTTCATCTCTAGGAGACAGAACAAGTCTTCTTCCTGAGCGGTATGACGACTGCGTGGTCCCATGGTGTTTATATTTGCGTACCATTGTTTGTACAGATGAAAGTGGTACCTTCAGACGTTTGAGAATTGCTCCCAAGGATGAACCAGACTTGTGTAGGTCTACAATTTGTTTTCTGAGGTCTTTGCTGATTTTCCCATGATGTCAAGCAAAGAGGCACTGAGTTTGAAGGTAGGCTTTGAAATACATCCACAGGTACACCTCCAATTGACTCAAATGATGTCAATTAGCCTATCAGAAGCTTCTGAAGCCATGACAGAATTTTCCAGAATTTTCCAAGCTGTTTAAAGGCACAGTCAACTTCGTGTATGTAAACTTCTGACCCACTGGAATTGTGATACAGTGAAATAATCGGTCTGTAAACAATTGTTGGAAAAATTACTTGTGTCATGCACAAAGTAGATGTCCTAACCGACTTGCCAAAAGTATAGTTTGTTAACAAGAAATTTGTGGAGTGGTTGAAAAATGAGTTTTAATGACTCCAACCTAAGTGTATGTAAACTTCAGACTTCAACTGTATGAGGTTGGAATAATACTGTGAAATTGTGAAAAGCGCGGGTTTAAAAGACCACCTGAAATTTCTGCCTGTTTTGACGGGATGACATTTTGGCCTGCCTGGTGACATCACCAGGTGGTAAATTAGTTAGTCCAATAAAGAGTTCCAAAACCTTTCAGTTTTCCCATCCTTACTCAGACCACTCCCAGACAGTCCTAGCAAATTCATGCTTGAGAAATTGCTCTTTGCTAAGAAGCTATTTTTGTTTCTTTTTGTTTCTTTTAAATTGAAAACAATAACAGTAGGGTACGTAATTGTTACCTAGAAATGACTTGATATTGATATACAGACTGTTGAATTGGACCTGTAACCAGGTCAGCACTCAATGAGTCACAATCAAATGATAATGACCTTCAGTGTAAAACCTGTGACTACTACGATCAAATGATAATGACCTTCAGTGTAAAACCTGTGACTACTACGATGAAATGATAATGACTACTACGCAATACAAGGTAACTAAGTCACCTTTAATTTTCTCAACTCCTTTCAGTTTGCCAATCTTTCCTTCGATAGTGGTGGTGCAGGACAGACAGACCATGCCCTCGATACGCATCTTCACCTGTGAGGAGATGGCCGGGTCTGGGACAGGGGCTAAACCTGGGACCAGGGCTGGGACAGAGGCTGGGACAGGGTCTGGGACAGGGGCTAAACTTGGGACCAGTGCTGGGACAGAGGCTGGGACAGGGTCTGGGACTGAGACTAGGGATTCCTCTGTAGGGACCTCCAGGAAGGAGGCCAAGCTACTAACCACCTCCCCCAGCTGCAGTGCACCGATCAGGGCAGGGATGAAGGTAATGGACACCCCCCTCTGGTCCTTGTTCTCCTGGACCTCCAGGACCCCCTGGAGCTGAGCTAGCCTGGCCAGAGCCTCCTGTTGGGCCTCGGGGGTGAGAAGGGCTGGGGTGGGGACCAGCTGGGTGTCTGTGGGGACCTCGGAGGCTGTGGTAGTGTCTGAGAGGATGGAGTCAAACCCCATGTCCTCCACGGCCTCCGCCAGGGACTCTGGGGTGTGATGACTGTGGTCGAAGATGATGCTGGCATTCTTCAGCTCCAGAGACACCTACCAGAAAATATGTATGTCAAACAAACTGAAGAATGAAAACATCTTATACTGTATCAACAGAAGTGACAGTGTAATTCCAATGTACAGTAATGCAGTTTCTAAAACAAGGCCTTGAAACTAAACAGAATTATATGGAATTATATCGCTGCCATAAAATTGTCATGTCACGGTTACTGTGTAACGATTCTTTATTTTTTATTTACTTTTCTCCCCAATTTCGTGGTATCCAATTGGTAGTTACATCGCTGCAACTCCCGTACGGACTTGGGAGAGGCGATGGTCGAGAGCCGTGCGTCCTCCTAAACACAACCCAACCAAGCCGCACTGCTTCTTCACACAATGTCCACTTAACCCAGAAGCCAGCCCCACCAATGTGTCGGAGGAAACACCGTGCACCTGGCGACTGTGTCAGCATGCACTGCACCTGCCCCATTGGGCGAATTGTGCGCCGCCCCATGAGTCTCCCGATCATGGCCGGCTGCGACAGAGCCTGGACTTGAACCCAGAATCTCTAGTGGCACAGCTAGCACTGCAATGCAGTGCCTTAGACCACTGCGACACTCGGGAGGCCTGAAATCAGCACAATTCTGAGATTCATGGCATGGGCTGTAATCACATACACTGAGAGGGTTACTAAACCGTTACTAAGCAACAATCAATAGGACATCAAATCTATTCCACATAAACAAGTAGTCTGAAGATAATCCTCGTGAAACACAATGGATAAAGCCAAACTCCAGACCCCAGGTTATAACCTCCAACCAGGGGCTGTTTTTCATGGTCAGGTCACATGACCAGGATAAACTCCAGGCATATCATTCCAGGAAGGAGTGGCCTGACAGAGAGACATGGACATACACCTCAGCTTACAATCTATATAAAGAGGAGGAGTGCATTGACCTTCCAGCATGTTCCAGTAGCAATACAATGAACCCATCGCTCTCTCTAAAACACACACACACACACACACGATTAACTGACGCCATCACCTGACCACTCAGCCCTGACTGAACTGCGAGTTAAAAACACAGGAGGGAAGTGTGTGTGCACAGATGCCAGAGATGATCTATGTTTTCCTAGGTGTGTGTGTGTGTGTGTGTGTCTGTGTCAGGGAGAGAGCGAGAGTGAAAGAGAGAGAGAGACCGTCCTTTCCTCATACAGTTTCATTTAACTTTGACACTAGTAAAACAAACTATCCTATAGGCCTAAAGTCCACATGAAACAAAAATCTATTAAACCCTACCTTAAAGGTCATGTACTGTTCTTTACAATAACACACATTAACGTCCCCCTTGTAAGGAATGAATCACATTTACGACCCTCTGTCTGCTACCCTCCAGCCAGTTATCGACCCACAATGACCAATGACAGTCCTGTAAAGACCAGCTGTCTGTCAGGAACAACGCCGTCACATGGTATCCTCATTAACCTGTGCCTGAGGGGTAAACACACAGAGAAGGCCACATCTACTGCCATCTAGAACGTTCTCAGAGCTGCTACACGGAATTACGGATCACTGTTAATCTTCAATTAAGCTATATAAACCAGCCATTAGGGGAGAGGAGGAGGCTGAGGTTAAATCCCAAATGGCACCCTATTCCCTAAATAGTTGAACCTATGGGCCCTGGTCAAAAGTAGTACACTATGTAGGGCATAGGGTGAGATTTGTGATGCAGCCTGGAAATCAGCCAGGATATTGAGTTGGGTGACATTTGTCAAATGAAATACAAATGATGGTTGGTAACATATAAATGGGAAGCGTTATTGCTGCCTTCTAAATTCTAGCTAGTTAGTTTCCCATCTAGTTTTTATAATGTTCTGAAACCTGTTTTTACATTTTTTTTTTTTTTTAGCAAACTCAGCTATTTTACATTTCTGGAAATTGTACAATGGTGTCAAGTCTATGTTAGAAATGCAGACTTGGCAGTTCGAAGACATTCTGTTTCAAAGTTCAAAGGTGACATTGATGAACACAAAGCTTTAAGGGTGAAAACATCCAACTGATTTTACAGGATCTGAAGGATGTGTAGGTTTACATGTTACACATAGACCTATCCTATCGTTGTTTCCCAGATCGGCGCCTATTCCTGGACTACAAATCATAATGACTGGAGTCCCTATGTGTATACCGGACCCACCTTGATGTGTACGACTCCAGGCAGACCCCCAATGCGCTGCTCAATAGACTGAACACAGGAATCACAGGTCATCCCCTCTACACCCAGACATACTGAGCTCAGCTTGGCCTTCAGCGTCATGGTGAGTCCTTAGTCTGGGAACCAACAAGGAAATAGCATGGTTAAACAAAGAAAATAGTTCACATTTCAGAAAGAATACAAGCAGGTCAGAGACTACTTCTGAGCGCATGACAAGTATCTTGTTTCCCACGGCAAGAGAGAAAAAGAAAACAGGCCAGTAAATATTACATTAGGGCTGACCCCATTTAGTGGACTGGTCCATTGTTTAGTCGATGGGCTGTTGGTCAACCAAGATTTCTTTAGTCGAGCAGTACCAAAAAATACCCCCCTCCCAAAACATCATGGTGTATAAGACACCTGTCTGATTGGACTGATCCATTACGGAGGCCGTTGGGGGTGGCACAGTCCATACGTCTAAGACATGTGCTACTGAACATTTATATGGTTATATTAGGTAAGAACAACGACACAACACTAATATCATCTATATTATAACTGATGTGTTTTCTCAAGCGTCTCTGTCCGCGGTTCTGAAACACATCAGTGGGCTGTTGAATTGGCACCTTTTCCTAGACCATGTTGCTATGTGAATAATAGCTAAGTTAACAAGCCTTACCGGTATTGAGAACAATGTGGCGGAGGCAGCAGCGAAGTTAGAGAACGAGAAAACAGCCCTTGCCTTAACTGTCAAAGAAAAGTGAAGAGAGGAAACCAACTTAATTTAAACTCAGTTTTTCACAATTTCTGACATTTAATCCTAGTAAAAATTCCCTGTTTTAGGTCAGTTAGGATCACCACTTTATTTTAAGAATGTGAAATGTCAGAATAATAGTAGAGAGAATGATTTATTTCAGCTTTTATTTCTTTCAACACATTCCCAGTGGGTCAGAAGTTTACATACACTCAATTAGTATTTGGTAGCATTGCCGTTAAATTGTTTAACTTGGGACAAACATTTCGGGTAGCCTTCCACAAGCTTCCCACAATAAGTTGGGTGAATTTTGGCCCATTCCTCCTGACAGAGCTGGTGTAACTGAGTCAGGTTTGTAGGCCTCCTTGTTCGCAAACGCTTTTTCAGTTCTGCTCACACATTTTCTATAGGATTGAGGTCAGGGCTTTGTAACGGCCACTCCAATACCTTGACTTTGTTGTCCTTAAGCCATTTTGCCACAACTTTGGAAGTATGCTTGGGGCCATTGTCCATTTGGAAGACCCATTCGTCATCAAGCTCTAACTTCCTGACTGATGTCTTGAGATGTTGCTGCAATATATACACATAATTTTTCTTCCTCACAATGCCATCTATTTTGTGAAGTGCACCAGTCCCTCCTGCAGCAAAGCACCCCCACAACATGGTGCTGCCACCCCCGTGCTTCACGGTTGAGATGGTGTTCTTCGGCTTGCAAGCCTCCCCCTTTTTCCTCCAAACATAACGATGGTCATTTTGGCCAAACAGTTCTATTTTTGTTTCATCAGACCAGAGGACATTTCTCCAAAAAGTACAATCTTTGTCCCCATGTGCAGTTGCAAACCGTAGTCTGGCTTTTTTTATGGCCGTTTTAGAGCAGTGGCTTCTTCCTTGCTGAGCGGCCTTTCAGGTTATGTCGATATAGGACTCGTTTTACTGTTGATATAGATATTTTTGTACCTTTTTCCTCCAGAATCTTCCCCTACTGCCTTTGCTGTTGTTCTGGGATTGATTTGCACTTTTCGCACCAAAGTACGTTCATCTCTAGGAGACAGAACACGTCTCCTTCCTGAGCAGTATGACGGCTGTGTGGTCCCATGGTGTTTATATTTGCGTACTATTGTTTGTACAGATGAACGTGGTACCTTCAGGCATTTGGAAATTGCTCCCAAGGATGAACCAGACTTGTGGAGGTCTACAATTTGTTTTCTGAGGTCTTGGCTGATTTCTTTTGATTTTCCCATGATGTCAAGCAAAGAGGCACTGAGTTTGAAGGTAGGCCTTGAAATACATCCACAGGTACACCTCCAATTGACTCACATGATATCAGTTAGCCTATCAGAAGCTTCTAAAGACATGACATCATTTTCTGGAATTTTCCAAGCTGTTTAAAGGCACAGTCAACTTAGTGTAAACTTCTGACCCACTGGAATTGTGATACAGTGAATTATAAGTGAAATAATCTGTCTGTAAACAATTGTTGGAAAAATTACTTGTGTCATGCACAAAGTAGATGTCCTAACCGACTTGCCAAAAGTATAGTTTGTTAACAAGAAATGTGTGGAGTGGTTGAAAAATGAGTTTTAATGACTCCAACCTAAGTGTATGTAAACTTCAGACTTCAACTGTATATCTACAGAAATAAGATGGACCCTGTTTCTGTCGCCTGTTTGAGTGTTTGTTTAATAGCCTACATCGGTGGGAATCACCCTGAGCACCAAGCCTCACGCAACCACAACATGTTGGATAAACAATTTCACAAATTCATCCGTTTTTAATCTTTGCTATACTGTAATAAAGGCTTTACGCTTTTTTTGTTAGAACAGCCTCTCTGGTATAATTTATAATTTATTTAGTGTTTACACTGTTCCAAATTGTCAGAAAAAATATATTAATAATAACCCTCCTTTTCTTGATCTGCTTCTTATTGTTATTATTATTATTATTATTATTATTATTATTATAATAATAAGTAATGTCATTATAATTAGTAAGCTTATAGAACAGCCTGGTATGGCCACCATCGAGCTATAGGCCTAACAGCGCATTCTGTTCAGTCTTAATACCGTAACTTACTTAGGCCTATATTTCAATACTTTTATATAGGCTACTGTATTAATCAATCATTTATTTGTTCATGTCATCACACAGCACACAAGTCATTAATGATAAAGCGACCCTTGAATTATTAGCGTAAACAATAAATAAACCGTTCCATTTCATAAATTGCATTCACGAATGAATGTGACTGTTTTTAGTCTTTGCTGTAATAAAGGCTTCACAAAAAAATATGACAACAGACTCTCTGGTAGGCTTATCATTTATTTAGTGTTGCTTACATAGCTCCAAATGGTCAGGGAAATTATATTGTTATCTAATAGCAGCTGTTTGGCACACATAATACGCATGCAGCGCTTGCTCCTTAACTTCTTTATCTCCAGTATTTTCCAGAACTAGTCAAATGTATTCCACACATCTGACTTCCCCTTTACCGCCTGAGCAACCAGTAAACATTCCCCTGTTTCGAGTATATTTGACACATCCTCTGCCTTTATTTTGCTTTCATATGTGTTACGGTGTTTGGAGTTTGGCTGTAATTATGTTGCAGCTTCAGCAACACGGACAGCGCGATGAACACTGTTGATGTTCTGTGGTGGTCGCTGCAGCAGGGAGGAGAGAAAGACAATGGGTGCCAGTCACAGTCACTGGAAGTATATATATATATATATATATTTTTTTTACACAGCAAGTCTGAGCCCGGCTCTGCACAATCAAATCAATTGCGGTCGTACTCCCTCTAGTCATTTGTGCGTCTTAATTATTTAATCAAACAGTGCCCTTAAAAGCACCAGACTAACTCAGTGCATATAGTTGATTTGATTAAAACACATGGGATGTGTCTACATATGGAAAAATATGCGTTTGAACATTGCGACCAATCGATTGGTTGAAAGACCAGACAACTTTTTTTTTTTCAGGAGCCACCCCTAACTGCCTGTCAGGCGCCCACCCACTACTACCCCCCCCCCCCCCCTACTGCCTTTCAGGCGCTACCCCCCCCCCCCCCCACTGCCTGAAAGGCACCCTCTACTGCCTCGGTTTCAGGCGCCCACCCACTACTGCCTCGGTTTCAGGCGCCCACCCACTACTGCCTCGGTTTCAGGCGCCCACCCCCCACTGCCTCGGTTTCATGCGCCCACCACCCACTGCCTCGGTTTCAGGCGCCCACCCCCCACTGCCTCGGTTTCAGGCGCCCACCCCCCACTGCCTCGGTTTCAGGCTCCATTCCCCTACTGCCTCGGTTTCAGGCTTCATTCCCCTACTGCCTCGGTTTCAGGCTCCATTCTCCTACTGCCTCGGTTTCAGGCTCTATCCCCTACTGCCTTGGTAGCCATGAGTAAGGCACTTTGCCACCTAACTGCTTCAAGGGCAAGGCTGACCCTGTTCTGCTCCAAGCCTGTTCTGTGTTTGGTATGTCCTTGGGTTGTGTACGGTGACAACTTCTTCCAAACTTCTTCCATTTAAAAATTGAGGCCACTGTGTTTTTGGGGACCTTCAATGCTGCAAAAAATGTTTGGTACCCTTCCCGAGATCTGTGCCTCTACATAATCCTGTCTCTACGGACAATTCCTTCGACCTCATGGCTTGGTTTTGGCTTTGACATGCACTGTCAACTGTGGGACCTTATATAAACAGGTGTGTGCCTTTCCCCAAAAATGTTTAATCTATTTTGAATTCAAGCTGTAACAACAAAATGTGGGATAAATCAAGGGGTATGAATACTTTCTGAAGGCGCTTTAAATACTAGTGTTGCTAAAAGCAGCTACAAGCAATGTTCCCTCAATTTTCATCACTGAGCAAATTTCAGGACTGCTGAGCACAAACCTGAACTAGGTGAAAATGTGCAACTTCTGGCACGAGTTTACTGTGAACACTGGCTGTACCCGCTTTAATTTAGTTTTAACAGTGGTCAAGTAGTCTACTGCCCCTCTTGGGTTGTGCCGTGGTGGAGATCATTGTGGGCCATACTCGGCCTTGTCTCAGGATGGTAAGTTGGTGGTTGAAGATATCCCTCTAGTGGTGTGGGTGCTGTGCTTTGGCAAAGTGGGTGGGGTTATATCCTGCCTGCTTGGCTCTGTCCGGGGGTATCTTGGCCCTGTCGTCGGACGGGGCCACAGTGTCTCCCGACCCCTCCTGTCTCAGCCTACAGTATTTACGCTGCAGTAGTTTGTGTGTCGGGGGGCTAGGGTCAGTCTGTTATATCTGGAGTATTTCTCCTGTCTTATCCGGTGTCCTGTGTGAATTTAAATATGCTCTCTCTAATTCTCTATTTCTTTCTTGGAGGACCTGAGCCCTAGGACCATGCCTCAGGACTAACTGGCCTGATGACTCCTTGCTGTCCCCAGTCCACCAGGCCATGCTGCTGCTCCAGTTTCAACTGTTCTGCCTGCGGCTATGGAACCCTGACCTGTTCACCGGACGTGCTACCTGTCCCGGACCTGCTGTTTTCAACTCTCTAGAGAGAGCAGGAGCGGTAGAGATACTCTGAATGATCGGCTATGAAAAGCCAACTTACATTTACTCCTGAGGTGCTGACGTGTTGCACCCTCGACAACCACTATTATTATTATTATTATTATTATTATTATTATTATTATTATTAGACCCTGCTGGTCATCTATGAACATTTGAACATCCTGGCCATGTTCTGTTATAATCTCCAGCTGGTACAGCCAGAAGAGGACTGGCCACCCCTCATAGCCTGGTTCCTCTCTAGGTTTCTTCCTAGGTTCTGGCCTTTCTAGGGAGTTTTTTCCTAGCCACCGTGCTTCAACACCTGCATTGCTTGCAGTTTGGGGTTTTAGGCTGGGTTTCTGTACAGAACTTGGACATCAGCTGATGTAAGAAGGGCTTTATAAATACATTTGATTGATTGATACTATGGCTATTTGATCATAATGTAGGCATACCAGAGTGGCCTACCATAAAAAACAATGGAGAGAATGTCTCCCATAACATTTTAACATGGAATTAGCTGTTCAAATCATTCAGTCTACAGTATCAGCCAATGTGTGGTGTTCAGTGTAGGTCTACATTCCTTGAGACTTTTGAAAAAACATGCAGGGCTTGACATTAACCTGTTTATCCACTTGTCCTTCAGACAAGGAGGCGACTGAAAATGTTGTGTTGTTTGATGCAGGAAACCACTTTACAAAATAAAATGCATCATTATTCCCATAGCATTATTACAGAGAATCAGACAAATTATGCTACCCTCTGCCTGTAGGCTACTTAGCTTATTCAAGCCCATCTCAAAATACAACAATGCCCCTTTAAGACATAAAAAAACTCCTTCACTGACTTGTTTTTCAAAGATGTCTAGAAATGCACACATTTTGTAGGAAGCAATCTCTCCCCCCATTGTTGACTACACATGATCTATAACTGGGCTAATAACTCGAAGGATATGAACACATGTACACACTCTGGCTTTGATCTCAAAACAAGTGCATCTTCTGACGACCGCTCATGCTGTAAACACAGTCCAGTTCAAAGTGAATGGCACAGATCCATATATGGCAATGGTCTATTTGCATATAAGCCTACCGCAGCTCTGATTGGTTATGGTGCACTGGTCTGTTTACAGTACAGGCCTGAGTCGTGCCTGTCAATGCAATAGAATCCTACTCTGATCCATTCTGCCTACAACAACATCTCTTGCAAAGTTAGTTTTGCATACTAAGTCTTGCATAGTTTGGTTTGTTTCGGGTATGTTACATTGAAAGTGGCTAATAATACGTTGATTCGATCACAATTTCCACAGTAAAGGGAAACGTTGATAGTGTTAACTAACGGGGACAACTGAGTGAAGTTCAATCCCGTGCTTTGCCCGCATGCAGCTTAGAGGGAACATTGGCTACAAGGAACCTACCTAGTTAGCCATCTCTTGTTATAATTCATATAATGACATAAAGGATGTTTATATAGTGAATGGAATCCTATCCGTACCCCCAAGCCATAATAGATGATCACGACTGACAAGACAGGTGGGTCACTGTATGCGCAATTTGGACACCTCTAGGGCTGTCAGGACTAGCTACCTCAGACAAGTTACATCATAGGACTCCTCTAGGTTAGCTAGTAATGGCAGGAAAGTCCTTTGGTTAGCTTTACGTAACATAGCTTAATAGTATTTTTGGGATTGGCATTTCTAACATTAAAGATGCAATATGTAGAAATCGCTCTGCCATTTCCTGGTTACTAAAAATGGCTGCAATATGCAGAAATCGCTCTGCCACAACCTCTTCCTCAATGTGAGCAAGACAAAGGAGATAATCGTGGACTACAGGAAAAGGTGGGCCGAACAGGCCCTCATTAACATCGACGGGGCTGTAGTGGAGCAGGCCGAGAGTTTCAAGTTCCTTGGTGTCCACATCACCAAGACAGTTGTGAAGCGGGCACGACAAAACCTATTCCCCCTCAGGAGACTGAAAAGATTTGGCATGGGTCCCCAGATCCTCAAAATGTTCAAAATCTACACCATCGAGAGCATCTGACCGGTTGCATCACCGCCTGGTATAGCAACTGCTTGGCATCTGATCGTAAGGCGCTAGAGGGTAGTGCATATTGGCCCAAGCTTCCTGCCATCCAGGACCTATATAATAGGCGTGTCAGAGGAAAGCCCATAAAACTGTCAGAGACACCAGTCACCCAAGCGTTTTCTCTGCTACCTCACGGCAAGAGATAACAGAGCGCCAAGTCTAAGACCAAAAGGCTCCTTAACAGCTTCTACCCCCAAGCCATAAGACTGCTGAACAATTAATCAAATGGCCACCGGACTATTTACATTGACACCCCCCTCCCCTCAATTTGATTTGTACACTGCTGCGACTCGCTGTTTATTATCTATGCCTAGTCACTTCACCCCTACCTACAGGTGGGTAATTCTGCAACTACAAGAATTTCTATGTCCTCAGGCTCAATTTTGGGGATTTTATAAAACATATGCATAATTTCCATCACAGTCATTTCCATCACAAACGTAACTGTGATGGAAATGACAGAACGTGGTGGAAATGACAGAAATCCATTATGTTATTACTTTTAGTTTAGGCTTTTTTAATCCTGTTTTAAATGACTTTAATCTAGAAAATGCTCCAAGGTGTGCACAATTGAATTGGAAAACTTAATTTTTAGAAGATGCCACATAGGACAGCACAGAGGTCACAGACATAGAAACAAAATAAAACATTATCCTATACGATACCAGGAACATCTGCAAAAAGACGGAGAGATACTGGAAGAAAAAAGAGGGGGGAGAAGTGATATCAATCTCTGAGCTTACAAAGCGAGAACAAAGAAGCAAGAGATGGCAATGAAAATGTAACCAACGGAATAGAAGACAGACTTTAAAGAGAACGGTTACAATGGAGACCTACCCATCAGGCACCACACCACCTCAGTCACCAGATGACTTGCAGCCAGAACATGAGGCTAACATACCTGCCCCTAACTTACCTGCCCCTGATGCACACCCTGATACCCCTTCCTCATCATCTGCAACAGGAATGAGAAGTTTAATATTTGCTGGAAGGAAAAAGGTTGGAAGAGGTCAGACAAAAACAGAGATCTTTGCATGACAAATGTCAAACCTGATAAAGCTTAACGGAAAACTGAGAAATACAAAATAAGGAATGATCAACGGATGAAGAAAATAGATAGACAAGATTCCCCAAAGACAAAACAGAAAATCAAGGGAACTCTGAAGAACTTGAAAAGGATTTTATTGTTTCAAAATGCCATCATTGCAGAGTTAAAGCAAAAGTATAAAAAAATGCACAGTGCCAAGGACAAACAAGTGGCTTCAAAAAAGTTCAGAGGCAACATCCTGAGAAAATATGGCCTGGTCAAAGCTGCAAACAGAGAATTTGGATTTTCAGCTAAAGCATTGAGGGCAAATGAAAACAGGCCAACAAGTATTCAATACTCCAGGAAAAATCAGTGTAACATAATTAGCACAGCCACAGAAAAAAAATCACTAGATTCTATCAACATGATGACAACAGGGAAAAGGACACACTAAAGAGGAACAAGAACAAAAATCAGAAGCGCTTCTTGAATGACACAATTCAGAACCTTTATCAGGATTTTAAGAGGGAATATTCAGAGATTAAAAATGTCCTATGAATTCTTTAAAATACGTCCTTTTTGGGTTGTCAAGCCAACAGTCCAGGATAGGGACACATGCCTCTGCAAAACCCACGCCAACCTCCAGTACATGGTGGACAAACTACAGCATCACAAAGTGATCAGATGCAGCAACAATGAGAACCTTATTGAGTCTTTGTGCTCAATTGAGTATTGTGAACCTGAAGAAAGAGTGCATGTACACAGAGTTCTCCCTTTGTCAAGCCAAAGAGCTTAAAACAGCTGACTTTGATGCTGGTGAGCAGACATGGTGGTTTGAGTGGAAAAACAAAGCTGAAGAGAGAGTGAAGGAAAAACAAACAGGGGAAACATGGAGAAGTTCACTGTACATTTGACAGTAAAAGAAAAGATGTGTGGCACACTGCATATTCTACTGGAGGACCTTTCCAAAGGATTGAAAGAGAAGTTGGCAACCATTGTAGAACATGTACAACTTTCGACACCAATACTCCAAACTGAAAGAATTTTTAAAAATCTGCGGAAAGAGAAGATCATTGTGCATATTGACTTTTACATGTTCTACAATGGTTATTGTTCAAAATGTTTGCAATAAAATATTGTTTTCATCCTTTTTTTTTACATAGATGTCATTTCCACCACACCTTGTCATTTCCACCACACCCATATGTTTAGGTAAATGAGTATATTATGTATAATTTACATTGACTGATTTGTTTTAGATATGGAAATCATATGGCTGTTATCATCATCATCTCACAAAAAGGTTGGGTGGAAATATCTTCTTTTTTAATGATAAATAAATATGTTCAGCTGTCACAAAGGCAAGTTTATACATTCAGGACGTTGTGTTGAATTATTCATTTTAGGAAGACCTTAAAAAGCACTTAACATAATATTCAATGCAAGTTAATGTACAAATGTATAAAAAATGTGTTATAAAATAATTGTGTTATAAAATAATTGTATGATATTTCATTTTCAACTAAAATGGATGTTTAATGATGTGATGGAAATGACATTCGTCTATGGCTGTTTGAGAAAAAGGACGAAAATATATCAATTCCTGAATAGTACGATCGCAGCCATTATCAGATATTATTTCTAGACAAATCAAACACGATTATAAAAATGGTAAAATGGTATTTCAATACATTTTAATTTCTGAAAGCTTGCCGAGCCAAAGTGCCCGAAGTTGCAGAATCACCCAGGTACAAATGACCTCAACTAACATTGACTTGGTACCGTCAACCCCTGTATATAGCCTCGTTATTGTTATTTTATTGTGTTACTTTAGTTTATTTAGTAAATATTTTCTTAACTTTTCTTGAACTGCACTGTTGATTAAGAGCTTGTAAGTAAGCATTTCACAGTAAGGTTACTTGTTGTATTCAGCGCATGTGACAAATAAAGTATGATTTGATTTTTGATTTGATTTCCTGGTTACTAAAATAATAGTTTATGTGACAAAACAAGCACTGTGAAATATATTTTCAATAACCAAAATTGTTGTATTTTCAGCTGTTTGAAGCTGGTGTACAAAACCGAAAGCAAAAGACGCAAAAACGAACTTTAAAGACGGGCAGTAAAGAATCAGCTCACATAGAACAGATCTACAACTTAGACTTGCTTTCAATGAAAATTACGTTTCTATAAGTTACATTTCTACTCACATTGGCTTAATAGAAAACTATGACACCACAGCAAATGCTCAGTAATTTATTTTCGTATGAGGTGCAATCTGTATTTTAAATCATAGCTATATTATATTAGCATAGCTAGCCCAATAATGGACTAAAGGAGCCTACGTTACTCTGGGCGGCAGGGTAGCCTAGTGGTTAGAGCGTTGGACTTGTAACCGAAAGGTAGTTCAATAAAAATACTCGGACCTTAGCTAACAACTTTGGTTATTGAAATATATATTTCACATTGCTTGTTTTGTTACATGTTCATTTTGAAGATGCATTTGCTCTGGAAGCCCGAAACAGCCAATTTAAACGTGAATGGATTCTCAATTGCGTTACTGTTCTAGAAACATAGCTATATCCCTCTAATTTAAGATCACATCAAAAATAATTTCACGAATGCAAAATACACCGTGTACACTGATTTAACACAGTTGCAGCCGACTTTGTCCTCGGGGCTAAACTCCCCCATAAAGAAGACGCCTTCATCCAATGACTCCTATGTGTAATGTAATTGCAATAAATGTCATGATCAAGGGCTAGCTAGCTTTTAATTCTTTGGATCTGCTTTCCAGTCAAGCACCAACAAACTGCTGTTAGCTACTAAACCTAGATAGCTATAAGTAGCTAAAGCAAACGCTATTTTCAAGACAAAACATGTCCAGATATTTACCTGTTTAACTAGAAGACAACCATGTAGCTAAGTTGAGGATGTTGACGTTGCAAAAACGATATTCGGAGTTGTTAAGGGTGGAGAAAGTTGGCTTTCCTGGCTTGTTTTCTTGCTAGCAAGTTTGTGGTCTCCTTATAGCCGCAACAAGTGCTGTACTACAGCTTGTATCTAAATACAAGAACATTGACATGCCTTGTTTAGGGTGTCGATTCGTGGTTTTTCATGGTGACGTCACACGGTTCAAATTGCGGGGATCTGCGCAAGAGAGAGGAGGATGAGCTGTGAAGGGGGCAGCATGTGATGAACTTGGGGGTAAAATCATACTTGAGTAAAAATAAATGACTCAAGTAAAAGTGAAAGTCAACCAGTAAAATCATACTTGAGTAAAAGTCCAAACGTATTTGGTTTTAAATATACTTAAGTCTCAAAAGTAAAAGTATAAATAATTTAAAATTCCTTATATTAAGCAAATTATTTAAAAAATGTACAGATAGCCAGGGTCACACTCCAACACTCAGACATTATTTACAAAAAAGCATTTGTGTTTAGTGAGTTCGCCAGATCAGATGCAGGAGGGATGACCAGGGATTTTCTCTTTAAGTCTGTGAATTAGACCATTTTCCTGTATGGAGTAAAATTACATTATTTTCTTTAGGAATGTAGCGGAGTAAAAGTTGTCAAAAATATAAATTGTAAAGTAAAGTACAGGTACCCAAAAAAGCTACTTAAGTAGTACTTTTAAGTATTTATACTTAAGTACTTTACACCACTGGTGCCTCTAAATATTCTAAACTGGTTTCATCCATTGGTTTCCTATCCTCGTCTCCTTCCCTTCGTTTGCACTGATCTGTGAATAACTTTAGCATAGTTCATATTTTGTAGCTTACGTTGTACACAGCTGTACAAAAGCAAGTTACATTGTGGCGATTAGGCTTAGATATGTTTTTTTTCTATTCTATTATTTTCTTTTCCAAGTTAGGCATGACTTACCATGCTCTGAATGGAGCTGTATGCATGCTACACAGTGCTGCTTAAGTACAGACTTTCTAATTAACATTACCTTGGTTTGGTATAGAACAAACACCACACAAAACATGGAGTCAGAAGTCAGAACCAAATAGGTATATCCTTGACTAATCAAAATGACACATGGATAAATGCACAGTAGGAAGGGACGTGCCAACCAGCTAACCAGCTACAAATAATAATAATAAGGACAACAATGGCATACCCGGTAATTCCAGAACCAGAGCCTATGGACATGAAGGGCGATACATACAACAACTGGACATTTCTTTATAGCACAATGGGAAAACTATGAGATAGCTACCGGTCTGGACAAAAAGGAAGCAAAAGTCTACACAGCAACTCTGCTAACCGTGATGGGAAAGAAATGTCTTCTCTTACAGCAGCATCACCATATCAAATCAAATCAAATGTTATTGGTCACATACACATGGTTAGCAGATGATAATGCGAGTGTAGTGAAATGCTTGCGCTTCGAGTTTCGACAGTGCAGTAATATCTAACAAGTAATCTAACAATTCCACAACAACTACCTAATACACACAAATCTAAAGGGATGAAATAAGAATATGTACATATAAATATATGGATGAGTGATGACCGAGCAGCATAGGCAAGATGTAAAAGATGGTATAAAATACAGTATATACATATGAGATGAGTAATGTAAGATATGTAAACATTATTAAAGTGACTAGTGTTCCATTTACTAAGTGGTCAATGATTTCGAGTCTGTATGTAGGCAGCAGCCTCTCTGTTTTAGTGATGGCTGTTTAACAGTCTGATGGCCTTGAGATAGAAGCTGTTTTTCAGTCTCTCGGTCCCAGATTTGATGCACCTGTACTGACCTCGCCTTCTGGATGGCAGCGGGGTGAACAGGCAGTGGCTCGGGTGGTTGTTCTCCTTGATGATCTTTTAGGCCTTCCTGTGACATCGGGTGCTGTAGGTGTCCTGGAGGGCAGATAGTTTTCCCCCGGTGATGCGTTGTGCAGACCGCACCACCCTCTGGAGAGCCTTGTGGTTGTGGGCGGTGCAGTTGCCATACCAGGTGGTGATACAGCCCCGACAGGTGCTCTCAATTATGCATCTGTAAAAGTTTGTGAGGGTTTTAGGTGACAAGCCACATTTCTTCAGCCTCCTGCGGTTGTAAAGCTGCTGTTGCGACTTTTTCACCACACTGTCTGTGTGGGTGGGTGGACCATTTCAGTTTGTCTGTGATGTGTAAGCAGAGGAACTTAAAACTTTCCACCTTCTCCACTGCTGTCCCGTCAATGTGTATGGGGGGTGCTCCCTCTGCTGTTTCCTGAAGTCCATGATCCTCTCCTTTGTTTTGTTGACGTTGAGTGAGAGGTTGTTTTCCCGACACCATACTCCGAGTGCTGTTACCTCCTCCCTGTAGGCTGTCTCGTTGTTGTTGGTAATTAAGCCCACTAATGTTGTGTCATCTGCAAACTTGATGATTGAGTTGGAGGTGTGCATGGCCACGCAGTCATGGGTGAACAGGAAGTATAGGAAGGGGCTGAGAGAACGCACCCTTATGGGGCCCCAGTGTTGAGGATCAGCGAAGTGGAGATGTTGTTTCCCACCTTCACCACCTGAGGGCGGCCCGTCAGAAAGTCCAGGACCTAGTTGCATAAGGCGAGGTTGAGACCCAAGGCCTCAAGCTTAATGATGAGCTCGGAGGGTACTATGGTGTTGAATGCTGAGCTGTAGTCAATAAACAGCATTCTTACATAGCTATTCCTCTTGTCCAGATGGGATAGGGCAGTGTGTGGTGTGATGGCGATTGCATCGTCTGTGGACCTATTGCGGTGGTATGCAAAATGAAGTGGGTCTAGGGGGGCAGGTAAGGTGGAGGTGATATGATCCTTGACTATTCTCTCAAAGCACTTCATGATGACAGAAGTGAGTGCTACGGGGCGATTATAATTTAATTCAGTTATCTTTGCCTTCTTGGGTACAGGAACAATGGTGGCCATCTTGAAGCATGTGGGGACAGCAGACTGGGATAGGGAGCAATTGAATATGTCCGTAAATACACCAGCCAGCTGGTCTGCACATGCTCTGAGGACTCGGCTATCGATGCCGTCTGGGCCGGCAGCCTTGCGAGGGTTAATGCGTTTAAATGTCTTATTTACGTCGGCCACAGAGTAGGAGAGGGGGACCCAGCAGTACATGGTAGCGGGCCGCGTCAGTGGCACTGTATTATCCTGAAAGCGGGCAAAGAAGGTTTTTAGTTTGTGTCGAATCAAGACGTCAGTGTCCGTGACGTGGCTGGTTTTCTTTTTGTAGTCCGTAATTGCTGTCTCGTGTCTGAACCGTTGAATTGCGACTCCACTTTGTCCCTATATCGACATTTCGCTTGTTTGATTGCCTTGCGGCGAGAATAACTACACTGTTTATATTCGGCCATATTCCCAGTCATCTTTCCATGGTTGAATGTGATGGGTTGTGCTTTTCGTTATGCCCGAATGCCGCGATCTATCCACAGTTTCTGGTTAGGGTAGGTTGTAATAGTCACAGTGGGTACAACATCTCCAATGGACTTATAAACTCACTCACCGAATCAGCATATAAATCAATATTATTCTCAGAGGCTGCCCGGAACATTTCCCAGTTCGCTTGATCAAAAAAATCTTGAAGCGTGGATTCCGATTGGTCAGACCAGCATTGAATAGTTCTTGTCATGGGTACATCCTGTTTGTGTTTCTGCCTATAGGACGGTAGGCGCAAAATGGAGTCGTTGTCGGATTTGCCGAAGGGAGGGCGGGGGATGGCCTTGTATGCATCGCGGAAGTTAGAGCAGCAGTGATCCAGTGTATTGCCTGTGAGAGTGCTACAATCAATGTGCTGATAGAATTTAGGTAGCCTTGTTCTCAAATTTGCTTTGTTAAAGTCTCCAACTACAATAAATGCAGTCTCAGGATGTATGGTTTCTAGTTTGCATAGAGTCCAGTGAAGTTCCTTGAGGGCCGATGTGGAATAGGCTTGAGGTGGGATATACACGGCTGTTACAATCACCGACCAGAATTCTCTTGGGAGATAATATGGTCGGCATTTGACTTGAGTTCCTGTGTGTTGTTACGATTACACCATGAGTCATTAATCAGGGGGCATACACCTCCACCCTTCTTCTTCCCAGAGAGATGTTTATTTCTGTTGGCGCGACGCATGAAGAATCCTGGTGGCTGTAACGACTCCGACAACGTATCCCAAGAGAGCCATGTTTCCATGAAACAGAGAATGCTACAATCCCTGATGTCTCTCTGGAAGGCAACCCTTGCCCTAATTTTTTATTTATTTATTTTTATTTCACCTTTATTTAGCCAGGTAAGCTAGTTGAGAACAAGTTCTCATTTGCAACTGCGACCTGGACAAGATAAAGCAAAGCAGTTCGACACATATAACAACACAGAGTTACACATGGAATAAACAAACATACAATCAATAATACAGTAGGAAAATCTATATACAGCATGTGCTAATGAGGTAAGATAAGAGAGGTAAGGCAATAAATAGGCCATGGTCGCAAAGTAATTACAATTTAGCAATTAAACACTGGAATGGTAGGATGTGCAAAGGATGAATGTGGAAGTTGAGATACTGGGGTGCAAAGGAGCAAGATAAATAAATAAATAAATAAATACAGTATGGAGATGAGGTAGATTGGATGGGATATGTACAGGTGCAGTGATCTGTGAGCTGCTCTGACAGCTGGTGCTTAAAGCTAGTGAGTGAGGTAAGAGTCTCCAGATTCAGAGATTTTTGCAGTTCGTTCCAGTCATTGGCAGCAGAGAACTGGAAGGAGAGGCGGCCAAAGGAAGAATTGGCTTTGGGGGTGACCAGTGAGATATACCTGCTGGAGCGCGTGCTACGGGTGGGTGCTGCTATGGTGACCAGTGAGCTGAGATAAGATGGGGCTTTACCTAGCAGAGACTTGTAGATGACCTGGAGCCAGTGGGTTTGGCAACGAGTATGAAGCAAGGGCCAGCCAATGAGAGCATACAGGTCGCAGTGGTGGGTAGTATATGGGGCTTTAGTGACAAAACGGATGGCACTGTGATAGACTGCATCCAATTTGCTGAGTAGAGTGTTGGAGGCTATTTGTAAATGACATCGGCGAAGTTGAGGATTGGTAGGATGATCAGTTTTATGATCAGTTTGGCAGCATGAGTGAAGGATGGTTTGTTGCGAAATAGAAAGCCGATTCTAGATTTAATTTTGGATTGGAGATGTTTAATGTGAGTCTGGAAGGAGAGTTTACAGTCTAACCAGACACCTAGATATTTGTAGTTGTCCACATATTCTAAGTCAGAACCGTCCAGAGTAGTGATGCTGGACGGGCGGGCAGGTGCGGGCAGCGATCGGTTGAAGAGCATGCATTTAGTTTTACTTGCATTTAAGAGCAGTTGGAGGCCACGGAAGGAGAGTTGTATGGCATTGAAGCTCATCTGGAGGTTAGTTAACTGTGTCCAACGAAGGGCCAGAAGTATACAGAATGGTGTCTACCTTGTTGTCTAGAGACTGGACATTGGCGAGTAATATACTCGGAAGCAGTGGGGGGTGTGCACGCCTTTAAAGTCTGACCAGGAGGCGGCTCCATCTACCTCTTTTGCGGTGATGTTGTTTTGAGTCGGCCTCTGGGATTAGATCCAATGTCCTGTGTGGTGGTGCGAACAAATGATCCTGTTCCGGAAAGTCATATTTCTGGTCATAATGTTGGTAAGTTGACGTTGCTCTGATATCCAATTGATCTTCCCGGCTGTATGTAAAAACACCTAAGATTTTCTGGGCTAAAAATGTAAGAAATAATACATAAAAATAAATAAATACTGTATAGTTTCCTAAGGACTAGAAGCGAGGCGACCATCTCTGTCGGCTCCATCTTGCCTGAAGCAGAGAGTACTGACCCGGTAAAAGTTATAGAGGCTCTTCAGAAACACTTTGAGCCATCCAGGAACATGATCTATGAGAGGTATGTGTTTAATATTTGTCAACAAACTCAATTTGAAACAACAGAGCAGTACATTGCAAATCTGAGAAAGCTAGCAGACACATGAATTTGGCGCATTGCGAGAGGAACTAGTCCGTGACAGGCTTGTCAAAGGCACTAAAAATATAGCTGCAAGAGCGCGCATTCTCAGAAAACCGGACCTCACACTGAACAAAGCTATTGCTGAGTCGTTCAAGTGAACAAGGACAAAGGCAAATCAGAAAAATATATGGGGGTGAACCAGAGACTGTACATTATACCTCCCGTTAGTTACGTTCAGAATCAAAACGCCAAACATATTGTAGTAAACAGACAGTTTACAGGGGATAATAACAAACATAGAATGCCAAATGACTGACTCTGTCATTACTGTGGTTCAGTACATGCCAAAGCCAAACGCCCAGCATGCGGTGTCACCTGTAAAGCATGTTGCAAACAAAACCACTTTGCCAGAGTTTGTAAACCATCCCAACACAAACCTCAACTCAATCTAGTAGAGGAAGATAATGAGTCAAATGACCAAACAACAGATGCAATGTTAATTTTGTGGAAAGCAAGACAAAAAATGGTTCATTAAACTTAAGCTAGCTCCACTCAGTGATGAGCCATTGACATATGACCCCAGCCATACAACTAAATGTCAACTAGACACAGGATCAACAGTGAATGTCATAAGCTATGGGGACCTACAGCAAGTCACCCAAGAGGCAATCCAGTTCTCCTACCCAGCGAAGCTCCACTCAAGCTATGTGACGGCACACCGATAAAGACAACAGGAGAATGCAATCTCAAAACAGATCATGATGAAAAAATGTCAACACCGCAAGCACAACATCTACTGAGGTCATCATGACAACTGAGGAGATCGTCTCCAAGTACAAGGATGTGTTGGATGGGCTTGGCTGCCTTCCTGGAGAGCCACACCTAGAAGTAGACAATGCAGCCCGGCCTGTGCAGCAGCTATCAAGACTGGTACCTGAAGGGAAGGATCACAAAGGCCATACATTCAATGGACAATGCAGATATTATCACGAAAGTCACAGAGCCTTCACCCTGGATTAACAACATGGTTGTCATTGAAAAACCTGATAAACTATGAATATGCATGGCCCTCAGTGCACTCAACAAAGCCTTACTGAGATCACACTTCCAGATGCTGTAATGACTGACGCCAGAGATGAGAAGCTGGTATGGGAGTTGAACATTTAATGAGGAACAGACAGGTAACAGGACAAGAACATCTTCAACACACGGGTAGACAAAGACAAACAACAATTAATGCTGAAGCAGGGAACAGAGCGGGGAACCAGACATATATAAGGAAGGTAATGACAGAGGTGATTGAGTCCAGGTGAGTCCAATAATCGCTGATGCGTGTGATGGGGGGAAGGCAAGTGTGCGTAATGATGGTGGCAGGAGTGCACAATGCTGGGGAGCTTGGCGCCCTCGAGCGCCCTGGGGAAAAAGCGGGTGCCCCCCTCTAGGGGCACCACCTGGCGTTCCACCTGGGCGAGCCTGACAGCTGGCCGAGGCATGGGAAAAGGACAAGCCGGCTGTGCGTGAAACCCCAACGAACCGGCAGAGGCGTGAGAGCCTGGCGAGCCGGCAGAGGCATAGGAGCCTTACGATCCAGCAGAGAAATGAAGGCCTGTCGATCACGCTGAGGCGTGGGAGCCCGATGATCCGGCGGAGGCGTAGCAGCCTGACGAGCTGGCTGGGCGTAAAAACCTGACGATCCGTCTGAGGCCTGACGTGGGATGGGCGCCTTCCGTGCCAACCGGGGCAAGAAACCTCTCGAGTCAGCTAGGGCGTGACAGCCTGACGAGCTGGCTTAGGCACCCCCGGTTCCATCGGTGTCGGGCCCCAGACACGACGTCACCGCCAACCGAAACGTCATCACTCCCGATGCTTCGTATGCTGGCTTCAGCATTCTGTGAGGACCGACGCCGGAGATGAGGAGCAGGTACAGGAGTTGAACAATTAATGAGGAATAGACAGGTAACAGGACAGGAACAGCGCGAGCACATGGGTAGACAAACACAAACGACAATTAACGCTGAAGCAGGGAACAGAGCGGGGAACCAGACATATATAAGGAAGGTAATGACAGAGGTGATTGAGGCCACGTGAGTCCAATAATCGCTGATGCGCTGTGACGGGGGGAAGGCAGGCGTGCGTAATGATGGTGGCAGGAGTGTGCAATGCTGGGGAGCCTGGCACCCTCGAGCATCAGTGGGGAAGAGCGGGAGCAGCCGTGACAGTTCCCCCCCTCTAGAGGCATCACCCGGCTACCAGAGATATCCAACGCAGAGGTATTCTCAGTACTCGATGCCAAATATTGGCAAGTCAAACTTGATGAAGTGAGCAGCTATCTAACAACTTCCTGGACACCTGTAGGTGGATATAGATGGCTGAGAATGCCATTTGGAATCAAGCCAGCAGCTGAAGAAAACCAGCGCAGACAGTGTGAAGCACTACAGGGACTAAAAGGAGTGAGTATGATCACCGATGACATTCTACTGTATGGATGTGGTGACACACCCGAAAAGGCGATGGCAGATCATGACAGAAACCTCACAGCTCCCCTGCAGAGAGCAAGAGATGTCTACAAAAATAAACTCTGGTTAAAGCTGCCGAGTGTGACATACATGGGTCAGCTTTTCACCACTAAAGGGCCTTCACCCTGACCCAGAGAAAATAACAGCCATTCAGAACATGTGTACACCGACTGATGCCAAGTCACTTCAGAGGCTGTTGGGGTTTGTGAACTCTCTTGCAAAATTCATGCCCCGCCTATCTGAATAGTGTGAGTCGTTCAGAAGACTGACTGACAAGGACATTCACTGGACATGGATAACATAGCATGATGCAGCAGTTGAGACTATCAAACACCAAGTGCTCAGGCCTATGACCTGAATGAGGAAGTCACACTGCTGCAGTGTGATGCCAGTGAGACAGGTTTGGGCGCAGCCCTTCTACAGAAAGGACAACCTGTTGCATTTGCTTCCAGAACATTGACTCAGACAGAACAAAGATATTCACATTGAGAAAGAATGTCTCTCCATTCTTTTGGCATGTGACAAGTTTGACCAGTATCAACATGGCAGAGAGTTTATCACAATACATAGCCACCACAAACCGCTTGAGACGATCTTCAAGAAATCCCTTCTCATAGCACCCAAGCGACTGCAGAGAATGTTGCTAAGGCTACAAAGATACCAACTCCATGTGCAATACAAACAAGGCCAAGAACTACATGTAGCTGACTTCCTGTCCAGAACACCTCAATCAAAGTAAACTGTTCTCAGGACCCACTGTTTCAGGTTTTGTACACACAAATCAACAACGGATGGCCTGGAACCAAACAGGCTGTGAGTCAAACACAGAAATATTTCTGGACGTACAAAGAGGAGCTCACCACAGAAAATGTATTGATATTTGTAGTATCTGTGATCTATATCTGTTTATATTAGTTTCTATGCTGTTACTAAGCAGTAATGTATTACGGCAGTGCTATGTTACTACACCTAAAAGGAAATGCACATGCACACTATTGGGTCGGGCTGTAGAGCACGAGTTGTTTTGACTAAACGAAACAAACTGTACTTCTGTCTCCTGCCTGGTCATTTCTCCACAACACAAATATTACAATATTTGAAGGGAACAGGGTCTTCATCCCTGACATGTTACGTGGTGACTTTCTACTCAAAATGCAGTCTGGCCACTCAGGCATAGAGGCCAGTCTCAGAAGGGCACGTGATGCTGTTTCCTGGTCAATAAACAGCATTCTTACGTAGGTTTTCCTCTTGTCCAGATGGGATAGGGCAGTGTGCAGTGTGATGGCGATTGCATGTCTGTGGACCTATTGGGGCTGTATGCAAATTGTAGTGGGTCTAGGGTAACAGGTAAGGTAGAGGTGATATGATCCTTGACTAGTCTCTCAAAGCACTTCAAGATGACAAAAGTGAGTGCTACCGGGCAATAGTAATTTAGTTCAGTTATCTTTGCTTTTTTTGGGGTACAGGAACAATGGTGTCCATCTTGAAGAATGTGGGGAAAGCAGTCTGGGATAGGGAGCGATTGAATATGTCCGTAAACACACCAGCCAGCTGGTATGCGCAATGTCTGAGGACGGGCTAGGGATGCCATCTGGGCCGGGAGCCTTGAGAGGGTTAACGTGTTTAAATGTCTTACTCATGTCGGCCACGGAGTAGGAGAGGGGAGGCCCGCAAGTCCTTGGCATCGGGCCGCATTGGTGGCAATGTATTATCCTCAAAGTGGGCAAAGAATGTGTTTAGTTTGTCTGGAAGCAAGACGTCGGTGTCCGTGACGTGGCTGGTTTTATTTTGTAGTCTGTAATTGCCTGTAGACCCTGCCACATATGTCTCATGTCTGAGCCGTTGAATTGCGACTCCACTTTGTCCCTATACCGACATTTCGCTTGTTTGATTGCCTTGCGTAGAGAATAACTACACTGTTTATATTCAGCCATATTCCCGGTCATCTTTCCATGGTTGAATGTGATGGTTCGCGCTTTTTGAAATGCTGTGGCACTTTCAGTTTTTACAATGGAGGAGTAAATAAATGGCTGCGTGGTGGCTGCAAAATATTTATATGCAAGTTTCAAAAATAAAATAAAATGCACAGCCCTAAAACTCTGCAGGCTAATACACCTAGAAGTGAGTTAACATAAAAAAATATTATATAAAAAGATACGGATTGACAGATTGATAGCTCTTTCTCGATCATTTTGCTTTTTCTCGATCATTTTGTTTCGTTGATAGCTACCTACACAAATAGCTAGCTAGAATAAAGTGTTATTAACAAGATGAACCCCATTTAATCCATCCCAGTCATCCCCCCCTCCCCCAACACATACACCCTCGGACCACCCTCAGACTCTGTTTACACACTGATCTTAACATGGCACATGAACAACATCTGTTGCAATGTTGTCACAGAACTTTTAATGCATTTGATTAATGCCATTTAAGAAAAAAAGGTTTCAAAATTGAAGAAAAAAGAAACTTCAGAGTCTAAATGGCATATGTTATTATTATTATATTATTACATGAGAAAATGTACATCTCACTCCCAAATCAGTTATGTCTGGTGCTTCTACATCTGCATTGCTTGCTGTTTGGGGTTTTAGGCTGGGTTTCTGTACAGCACTGTGTGACATCCGCTGATGTAAAAAGGGCTTTATAAATACATTTGATTGATTGTGCTCATAACAAAAACTCAGCAAAAAAAGAAACGTCCCTTTTTCAGGACACTGTTTTTGAAAGATAATTCGGAAAAAATCCCCAAACTTCGCAGATCTTCATTGTAAAGGGTTTAAACACTGTTTCCCATGCTTGTTCAATGAACCATAAACAATGAATGAACATGCACCTGTGGAACAGTCGTTAAGACACTAACAGCTTACAGACGGTAAGCAATTAAGGTCACAGTTATGAAAACTTAGGACACGAAAGAGGCCTTTCTACTGACTCTGAAAAACACCAAAAGAAAGATTCCCAGGGTCCCTGCTCATCTGCGTGAACGTGTCTTAGGCATGCTGCAAGGAGGCATGAGGACTGCAAATGTGGCCAGGGCATTAAATTGCAATGTCCATACTGTGAGACGCCTAAGACAGCGCTATAGGGAGACAGGACGGAAAGCTTATCGTCCTCGCAGTGGCGTACCACGTGTAACAACCCCTGCACAGGATTGGTACATCCGAACATCACACCTGCGGGACAGGTACAGGATGGCAACAACAACTGCCCGAGTTACACCAGGAAAGCACAATCCCTCCATCAGTGCTCAGACTGTCTGCAATAGGCTGAGAGAGGCTGGACTGAGGGCTAGTAGGCCTGTTGTAAGGCAGGTTCTCACCAGACATCACCGGCAACAACATCACCTATGGGCACAAACCCACCGTTGCTGGACCAGACAGGACTGGCAAAAAGTGCTCTTCACTGACAAGCCGCGGTTTTGTCTCACCTGGGGTGATGGTCAGATTCGCGTTTATCGTCGAAGGAATGAGCTTTACACCGAGGCCTGTACTCTGGAGCGGGATCAATTTGGAGGTAAAGGGTCCATCATGGTCTGCGGCGGTGTGTCACAGCATCATTGGACTGAGCTTCTTGTCATTGCAGGCAATCTCAACGCTGTGAGTTACATGGAAGACATCCTCCTCCCTCATGTGGTACCCTTCCTGCAGGCTCATCCTGACATGACCCTTCAGCATGACAATGCCACCAGCCACACTGCTCGTTCTGTGCGTGATTTCCTGCAAGACAAGAATGTCAGTGTTCTGCCATGGCCAGCAAAGAGCCCAGATCTCAATCCCATTGAGCACGCCTGGGACCTGTTGGATCGGAAGGTGAGGGCTAGGGCCATTCCATCCAGAAATGTCCAGGAACTTGCAGGTGCCTTGGTGGAAGAGTGGGGTAACATCTCACAGCAAGAACTGGAAAATCTGGTGCTGTCCATGAGGAGGAGATCACTGCAGTACTTAATGCAGCTGGTGGCCACACCAGATACTGACTGTTACTTTTGATTTTGACCCCCCCCCTTTGTTCAGGGACACATTATTCCATTTCTGTTAGTCACATGTCTGTGGTACTTGTTCAGTTTATGTCTCAGTTGTTGAATCTTATGTTCATACAAATATTTACACATGTTAAGTTTGCCTAAAATAAACACAGTTGACAGTGAGAGGATGTTTCTTTTTTTGCAGAGTTTATAACATACTAATCAGGGGAAATGGGAACCAGGTGTGTGTAATCAGACACGACAGTCGGGTTGATGATAATGAATCCCGTTCTGTGAATCCTAGAAAGCCTGTGACGTAGACCTCTGGAACTGGTGAACAGAATGAGCAGCAGTACTGGGGGGGATCCGTGACAATGTGTCTAGCGGTGTCTGTCAACACCACTACGATGGAACGTCCGGACCACGCCCCTCAAGTGGATTTACTGGAGGAATACCAGGATCTTCTCTAAGACCCAGGCTGCACACCTGGCTCCTCATCACCCCTGGGCCTGTGCCATTGACCTGCTGTCTGACGCAGCCTTCCTGAGAGGACAAGTCTATGTCACGTCTGCTCTCGCTCTTCCCTCCCCAGGCGCTTGAGGGCGCTAGGCTGCCCTGCATCACGCACTCGTGCCATCAATTAATCACACCTGCCTTCCCTCGTCACACGCTTCAGCGATATTGGACTCACCTGGACTCACTTATCATCTGTTAATTACCTCCCCTATATTTGTCAGTTCCCCAGCTCTGTTCCCCGCTTCTGCATTGATTGTCTTTTGTTTGTGTTACCTGTTTGCTGACACTGTTCTTGTCTCGTTCCATGCCCGTTCTTTATTAAATGTTTGACCCCCCTTACCTGCTTCGTCTCTCCAGCGTCATCCCATGTGACAGTCTATCCTCTCTTCTATGCAGAGACTGAGGTCAGATCTACATACAGGACAGCCTCCAGCAGGGTTTTATCTGCCCCTCTACATCACCATTCTCTTCAAGCTTCTTTTTTGTTAAGAAGAAAGATGTGGGACTGCGCCCCTGCATTGATTATCGAACACTGCATAAAGCCACAGTTAAGTTCAGCTATCCTTTACCTCTCACCCAACCATAATCGAACAAATGCACGGGGTGCAATACTTCACAAAACTGAACTTGAGGAGCGCCTACAATCTGGTGTGCATTCGTGCAGGCGACGAATGGAAAACGGCCTTTTCCACGACCACGGGCCATTACGAGTACTTCGTAATGCCTTTTGGCCTGTCTAATGCTCCTTCAGTCTTCCAGGCCTTTATTAACGAAGTGTTTCGAGACATGCTGGGATGGGGCGTAGTGGTTTAGGTAGACAACATTTTGGTCTATTCTGCTGATCGCATCCAGCATGTCTCATTAGTCAGGTCTTGTGCTGGGAAGACTGTTGGAGCATGATCTATATGTCAAACAAGAGAAATGTTTGCCTTTCCACCGGTCCGTGTCCTTCTTGGGCTACCTCATATCCACGGAGGGAATGGAAATGGAGGAGCAACGCATCAGTCAGGTCATGGCCCATCCCCAACTCCATGAAAGCAATCCAGCGATTCCTGGTGTTCACCAACTATTTCCGGAGGATCATCCGGGGCTTCAGCGTGGTGGTCGCACCTCTTACCTCCCTGCTGAGAGGAGGTCCCCAGCGGCTTCGTTGGACGGTGGAGGTGGAGAGGGCATTCGAGACACTGAAGGCACGCTTCACCATTGCTCCCGTGCTGGCATATCCCGACCCCTCACTCCCCTTTATCGTCAAGGTCGATGCCTCCAAAGTAGGAGTCGGGGCAGTGCACGCTTTCCCATAGGCCAGGCTCAAAGAATGTGAAGGCGGATGCCCTGTTTTTCCTCTATGACGCAGAGGAGAGGCAGGGAGAGGAGACCCCCATCATCCCTTCGTTCTGCATCATCGCGCCAGTGATGTGGGACGTGGACACCGACATACGGCAGGCCCTGCGCATGGAACCCGCACCTGCACAGTGCCCGGAGAACCGCGCCTATGTGTCCAAGGGTGTGCGGGACCGCCTCCTTACCTGGGCACACACGGCACCTGTGTCGGGTCATCCTGGTATAAGCTGTACCATCGCATGCCTGTCTGAGAAGTACTGGTGGCCCACCTTGGCTAGGGACGCCCAGGTCTCTTCCTGCTCCATCTGTGCTCAGTCAAAGACACCCAGACACCTCCCTTATGGAAAGCTCCTTCCCCTGCCGGTTCCACAACGACCCTGGTCTCACCTCTCGGTGGACTTTGTCACTGACCTTCCCCTCTCCCAGGGGAACACCACCGTTCTCGTTGTTGTGGACAGGTGTTCCAAAGCTTGTCGCCTCCTTCCTCTGCCTGGGCTCCCGTCGGCCATGCAAACTGCGGAGGCACTTTTTACGCATGTCTTCCAGCACTACGGGATCCCAGAGGACATTGTGTCAGATCGTGGTCCTCAGTTCACCTCACACGTATGGAAAGCATTCATGGAACGCCTCTGGGTTATGGTCAGTCTCACCTCCGGGTACCATCCTCAAGCTAATGGGCAGGTGGAGAGGATCAATCAGGAAGTGGGCAGGTTCCTGAGGTGTTACTGTCAGGACCGGCCAGGGGAGTGGGTGTATTTTCTTCCTTGGGCTGAGTAAGCGCAGAACTCCCTCCACCACTCCTCCACTAACCTCACTCCTTTCCAGTGCGTGTTGGGGTATCAGCCGGCCCTGGCACCTTGGTATCTGAGCCAGACTGAGGCCCCTGTACTGTCACGGATCCCCCCGGTACTGCTGCTCATTCTGTGCACCAGTTCCGGAGGTCTACGTCACCGGCCTTATAGGTGTCACTGAACTGGTTCAATACCACCAGCCCCGGACTGTCTTGTCTCATTACACACACCTGGTTTCTATTTCCCCTGATTAGTAATTGTATATATGTGCCCTCTGTTCCCCATTGTCCTTGTCGGTTTTTGTTCCATGTCCGTTGGTCTTGTGAGTACTTGTGCTTTGTTGTTTCGGCTTTCGTGCTACGTATATTGTTCACTTGTTATTTCGGGTCTCGTCCCATGTAGTGTTATTACGGGTCTCGTGTAGGTCTCCTGTGTAATTATTAGAGGTTTACACCTGCTCTTTTGTTTGGGTTACATTCCTGTGTATTTTATATACATGTTTGTTTTGGGCTTTGTCCCCATGCCTTTTTCATGACATGTTGTCTTTCTGGGTGGAATAATAAAACCCCCTATTACGTATTCCTGCGCCTGTCTCCGATCATTATACGACGTGACACTACATCACAGCCAGGGAATTATACCCTACGTCACATCCAGGGAATTGCACCCTACGTCACAGCCAGGGAATTATACCCTACGTTACAGCCAGGGAATTATACCCTACGTTACAGCCAGGGAATTATACCCTACGTCACATCCAGGGAATTGCACCCTACGTCACAGCCAGGGAATTACACCCTACGTCACAGCCAGGGAATTACACCCTACGTCACATTCAGGGAATTATACCCTACGTTACAGCCAGGGAATTATACCCTACCTTACAGCCAGGGAATTATACCCTACGTTACAGCCAGGGAATTATACCCTACGTTACAGCCAGGGAATTACACCCTACGTCACATCCAGGGAATTGCACCCTACGTCACAGCCAGGGAATTACACCCTACGTCACAGCCAGGGAATTATACCCTACATTACAGCCAGGGAAATATACCCTACGTCACAGCCAGGGAATTATACCCTACGTTACATCCAGGGAATTATACCCTACATCACATCCAGGAAATTGCACCCTACCTCACAGCCAGGGAATTACACCCTACGTCACATCCAGGGAATTATACCCTACGTTACATCCAGGGAATTATACCCTACGTTACAGCCAGGGAATTATACCCTACGTTACAGCCAGGGAATTATACCCTACGTTACAGCCAGGGAATTATACCCTACGTTACAGCCAGGGAATTATACCCTACGTCACATCCAGGGAATTGCACCCTACGTCACAGCCAGGGAATTACACCCTATGTCACAGCCAGGGAATTATACCCTACGTTACAGCCAGGGAATTATACCCTACGTCACAGCCAGGGAATTATACCCTACGTTACAGCCAGGGAATTATACCTTACGTCACATCCAGGGAATTACACCCTATGTCACAGCCAGGGAATTAAACCCTACGTCACATCCAGGGAATTACACCCTACGTCACAGCCAGGGAATTACACCGCACTGGGTCACACAAACATAAACACAGACAGGCAGGCACATGCGGGTGCGTACACACACCAAGACAAGTGGTGGTCCGTGTGACGGTTAGACAGTTAGCTTTCACAGCTGTCCAGTGTCCTAACATAGAGACAGTTAGACAGTTCGTTTTCATAGTTGTCTAATGTCCTAACATAGAGACAGTTAGACAGTTAGCTTTCACAGCTGTCTAGTGTCCTAACATTTAGACAGTTAGCTTTCACAGCTGTCTAGTGGCCTAACACAGAGACAGTTAGACAGTTAGCTTTCACAGCTGTCCAGTGTCCTAACACAGAAACAGTTAGACAGTTAGCTTTCACAGCTGTCTAGTGTCGTAACACTGAGACAGTTAGACAGTTAGCTTCCACAGCTGTCTAGTGTCCTAACACAGAGACAGTTAGACAGTTAATTTTCACAGTTGTCTAGTGTCCTAACACAGAGACAGTTAGACAGTTAGCTTCCACAGCTGTCTAGTGTCCTAACACAGAGACAGTTAGACAGTTAATTTTCACAGTTGTCTAGTGTCCTAACATAGAGACAGTTAGACAGTTAGCTTTCACAGCTGTCTAGTGTCTTAACATCAAGAAGAGCAGCTGGGATGCCCTGGTTAGACCCTCCTCCACTCCATCAAGAGGAACAGCTGGGATGCCCTGGTCAGACACTCACTCAAGGTCATTCAATCAATCAATCAAACTTCATGGGCTTGTTTCCCAGACACAGATTAAGCCCATAGTCTTGGATTAAGAGCAGGTCATTTTAGTCCTGGACTAGGCCTAATCTGTGCTGGGAAATGGGCACTATTTATATGGCACATTTCCTACAAGGTAACAATACAAAACGCTTCACATGAAAGGCAATAAAGAAACAAATAAAACTGAAAGTAGAGGTAAAATCTTTCTGTAAAAATGTCCTTATTTCAATAAAATGATCAATACAAATGAGGTTGATGACCCCTGGATTCTATGGGATGCCACCAAAAGAATGCAACTGCATTTACATCGGCGTTTAATAAATCACAATTAAAGAAGATATTGTTAACTGTGTTTGAGCGTTCTCAACAAACACTCTTTTCAGACTAGGTAGCTTTTACTCTTTCCAAAGTCAAGACAGAACTTAATTTACTGATAAGACGGAGAGCAGAATGTGCCATCAATCGAGTAAGATTCAACCATTACTTCCATGGTAACCGTCCCAGTAGTTTACTGACCAACAAGCTACTCAGTAATGATCAATTAGCTGATATAGCATCTATTGAATCTGAAACAGGGGAATTGCAATCAGAACCCAAATTAATCAATCAAAGATTCTCCCGCTTCTATAAAGAAACTGTACACCTCTGATTGTAAATCCACACCTAGCCAGATTAAGTCCTTTCTAAAATAATTAAGAACTAATCTTCACTCAACAGAGGAAGCCCATTCAAATCACCTGCATGGGATAGTACTCCTCATGAAGTCCATTTAAAACTTTGGAATCAATTAGGTCCATTACTGCTCAACATGATTCAAATAGCTGTTCACAAGGGTTCGTTTGGGGGAAATGTGAACACAGCACTAATTTAGCTTGTATAAAAAAGGTAAGGATGCCACCCAGTGTTCTCACTATCGCCCCCTATCTTTGATAAACACAGATATTAAACAGTTTTCCAAAATGTTGTCATCCTGTCCGGAGACCTACTTACCCAAATTGATCCACATGGACCAAAGCGGGTTTGTTAAAAGGCATTTATCCTTAGATAACCTCTGTCGACTATTACATACAGATGTAGGATCTTAATTTAAGCCAGTTTTATAACAGGAAATGTGAATTATTATGTGAATTATAATTAATGGACATTTTTTGTAGGGGTTGATACATTTTTTGTTAGGGTAAATCAAGTCTGACATTTTAAAGTGTAAATTACAAACTTTAGAAGCCTTTTTAAACATTGAATACACCACAAGTTTGTATTTCCTGCTGTGCGGGAAAATACTCAGCAACAAAAGAGTGATCAAAGTAAGATCCTGAATCTGTATCTTAGATGCTTCATTAGAAGCAACTGTTCCTTGGGCTGTATTATCTTTTGATGCAGAAAATGCTTTTGATAGTCTAGAAGGGTAATATCTCTGGTCTGTATTGGAACATATTGGCATTTCATTAATATGATTAACCTTTAACTGCAGTTAACTAAATCAGGGTCACACAGAGTGTTTCTTGATAGTCTAAAACAAATCTACTTTGAAAAAAAAACTATTTTTTAACCTTTATTTAACTAGGCAAGTCAGTTAAGAACAAATTCTTATTTTCAATGACGGCCTAGGAACAGTGCCTTGTTCAGGGGCAGAACGACAGATTATACCTGACGCACATAGTTAAGGGCTTAAAAAAAGAAGACAACTGTCCCATGTCAGATACCATGTATTCAATTTGAAGTTTGTATCCCAATATTACATGTTATATACAGTGTAAAGAAAAAGTATGTGAACCCTTTGGAATGACCTGGATTTCTGCATAAATTGGTCATCAAATTTGATCTGATCTTCATCTAACTCACAACAATAGACAGACATAGTGTGCTTAAATTAATAACACACAAATTATTGTATTTTTCTTAAACATTTACAGTGTAGGTTGGAAAAAGTATGAAAAAGCTTATGACTTCTCCGAAAGCTAATTGGAGTCAGCGAACCTGGAGTCCAATCAATGAGACGAGATTGGAGTTGTTGGTTAGAGCTGCCCTGCCCTATAAAAAAAACCACACAACATTTCAGTTTGCTATTCACAAGAAGCATTGCCTGATGAGAACCATGCCTCGAACAAAAGAGACCTCAAAAGACCTAAGATTAAGAATTGTTGACTTGCATAAGGCTGCTGTTATTATTATCCATGGAATCTCTGGCACAGGCAATTCGTCAATCGAAGGAAATAACACCAATTTCTCTCAAATCTACTGATCACTTCATCTCCTTATACGCAGATTATATTTTACTACAGATACGACAATGTATCTCTGTCGCTCCCAAACGATCATAGATAAACTCAGCTTCATCTCAAGTTATAAAGTTAATTCGAACCAAATCAGCCCTACTGCCTCTCAGGACCCCGATGGAGGACTCCATCTCTACTTATGGAATCCACAATCATTTCCCATTTTTAATATTTGGGAGTAGAGATATTTCCTTCTTTAGATAAAATCATTGCCAGAAATGCTGAAATCAATTCAATCCGACCTCAGTAGATGGAGTAATATCCCAGTTGCATTAACTGGCAGAATATCTATTGTCAAAATAAATGTATTGTCAGGGCTGAATTTCTGTAGTTCAATGTTTCTCATGTCTCCCCCTTTAGCTAGTGTGATCAAATCCATAGTGCACTTTAAAAATGTATATGAAAACGATCCCAGATAAAATGAATACATTTACAAAGAGAGAAAGACCTGGGAAGACTATCCATACCAAACTTTAAATTGTATTTCCAGGTTCTACTATTTCGCCCCATCCTTAATTGGTTTAGACATGATTATTCTGTCCCCTGGCTGAGTATAGAGTGAAATATGCTGTCTCCAATTGCCCTGGAAGAGATGGTCTCCACTGACATATCCCTTAAACAATGTAAACTACGCTTTGATCCTATTATTGATCACACCATTTATATTCGGCTCAAAATGGAAAAACAATGTAACTGGGAATCAAAATGGCATGCCCACACTACAATATTACACAATAACGCCTTGGAATCTGGAGCGGCCTTTTGCCTACCCCCAATGGTCTAAATGTTGAATCCATACCCTTACCCCTTACCGCTATCATGGACAGTAATGGCTTGAGAACATTCCAAGATTTGATAGATACATACACATTACCAGGCAACTCCTTCTTTCTATATTTACAATTTAGGTCAGCTATGGAGTCCCTTTGGAGTCCCTTTGGAGACCCAACTACTGAAATAGCATGGTTTCTGGGTGGGGAGGGAGGATGTGGGTGGGTTGATGGGAACACGTGGGGGGGGGGGGGGGGTCATGGGTCGGAGGTTATCTTTATATGCATTTATTTGATTGTTTTTGTACCTGTAACCCCACTTCTGAAAAAGATAAATAAAAGCTCCCCTCAGGTCAACATCATTATGTACTTCTTCCTGTTTAATGACATTGAGTTCAAGCCCTTGTTCAGAGAAGAGACTCCAGTCACACACCTGTACTTTGGCAGGACCGTGAGCAAAGGTGATGTTTATAATGTTTTTGTCTAGTAACATTGTATTGTGTTTACATTTACGTAATTTAGCAGACGCTCTTAGCCAGAGCAACTTACAGTAGTGCATGCATACATTTCATTCAACACATTTTAAAAAAAAGAGTTTGTTGTTGTACTGGCCCCCCATGGGAATCGAACCCACAACCCTGGCGTTGCACACACCATGCTGGCATTGCAAACAACATGCTCTACCAACTGAGCCACAGGGAAGCCATTAGATGCTTTACTCATTAGATGCTATTTGTTTTAGCACTTTATCTTGTCTTTAAAGGCCCAGTGCAGTAAAACACTAGATTTCCTGTGTTTGTTTTTTTTAGATATGTTTCCACACTATGAGGTTGGAATAATGCTGTCAAATTGTGAAAATGATGATAATGCCCTCTAAGTGAAAGAGCTGTTTGAAAACGTCTGCCTGTTTTGGTGGGAGGAGTTTTGGCATTCCATGGTGACATCACCATGGGGTAAATTAGTTAATAGACCAATAAGAAAGAGAATTCCCAACCTCTCTGCCAGTAACAGCTAATTTTCAATTTTACACCCACTCAAACCACTCCCAGAAAGTCCAAGCAAAATTCTGCTTGAGAAATTGCTCTTTGCTAAAAAGCAATTTTTTCTTTCTTTGCAACCTGGTCTCAGAGCAATAAATATTATATTTTTCAAAAATCATGCCACTCCATTTACTATGTTACAGTATGTTACTTTACGTTAAGTTACATTACATTGGTCTACCAATGTAATCGTGGCCGTACAGTATAATCTGAATTGTAGGACATATAGTATCTTACCGCTTGATCGCACCAGTTTGCTTTGACCCGTTAAGTATAAAATATTACATTCGACTGCTTTAGAATGATATATTATGTTCGACTGCTTTAGTATGATATGTTTTGTTAGGTTAGGGGTTAGGGTTAAGGTTAGGGTTAATGTTAAAGTTATGGTTAAGGTTAGGAGTTAGGTTTTGTTTATTTTATTTCACTTTTATTTAACCAGGTAGGCTAGTTGAGAACAAGTTCTCATTTACAACTGCGACCTGGCCAAGATAAAGCAAAGCAGTGCGACACAAACAACAACACAGAGTTACACATGGAATAAACAAACATACAATCAATAATACAGTAGGAAAATCTATATACAGCACGTGCTAATGAGGTAAGATAAGAGAGGTAAGGCAATAAATAGGCCATGGTCGCAAAGTAATTACAATTTAGCAATTAAACACTGGAATGGTAGGATGTGCAAAGGATGAATGTGGAAGTTGAGATACTGGGGTGCAAAGGAGCAAGATAAATAAATAAATAAATACAGTATGGAGATGAGGTAGATTGGATGGGATATGTACAGGTGCAGTGATCTGTGAGCTGCTCTGACAGCTGGTGCTTAAAGCTAGTGAGTGAGGTAAGAGTCTCCAGATTCAGAGATTTTTGCAGTTCGTTCCAGTCATTGGCAGCAGAGAACTGGAAGGAGAGGCGGCCGAAGGAGGAATTGGCTTTGGGGGTGACCAGTGAAATATACCTGCTGGAGCACGTGCTACGGCTGGGTGCTGCTATGGTGACCAGTGAGCTGAGATAAGATGGGGCTTTACCTAGCAGAGACTTGTAGATGACCTGGAGCCAGTGGGTTTGGCGACGAGTATGAAGCAAGGGCCAGCCAATGAGAGCATACAGGTCGCAGTGGTGGGTAGTATATGGGGCTTTAGTGACAAAACGGATGGCACTGTGATAGACTGCATCCAATTTGCTGAGTAGAGTGTTGGAGGCTATTTGTAAATGTCATCGGCGAAGTTGAGGATTGGTAGGATGATCAGTTTTATGATCAGTTTGGCAGCATGAGTGAAGGATGGTTTGTTGCGAAATAGAAAGCCGATTCTAGATTTAATTTTGGATTGGAGATGTTTAATGTGAGTCTGGAAGGAGAGTTTACAGTCTAACCAGACACCTAGATATTTGTAGTTGTCCACATATTCTAAGTCAGAACCGTCCAGAGTAGTGATGCTGGACGGGCGGGCAGGTGCGGGCAGCGATCGGTTGAAGAGCATGCATTTAGTTTTACTTGCATTTAAGAGCAATTGGAGGCCACGGAAGGAGAGTTGTATGGCATTGAAGCTCATCTGGAGGTTAGTTAACTGTGTCCAACGAAGGGCCAGAAGTACACAGAATGGTGTCTACCTTGTTGTCTAGAGACTGGACATTGGCGAGTAATATACTCGGAAGCAGTGGGGGGTGTGCACGCCTTTAAAGTCTGACCAGGAGGCGGCTCCATCTACCTCTTTTGCGGTGATGTTGTTTTGGGTCGGCCTCTGGGATTAGATCCAATGTCCTGTGTGGTGGTGCGAACAAATGATCCTGTTCCGGAAAGTCATATTTCTGGTCATAATGTTGGTAAGTTGACGTTGCTCTGATATCCAATTGATCTTCCCGGCAGTATGTAAAAACACCTAAGATTTTCTGGGCTAAAAATGTAAGAAATAATACATAAAAATAAATAAATACTGTATAGTTTCCTAAGGACTAGAAGCGAGGCGACCATCTCTGTCGGCTCCATCTTGCCTGAAGCAGAGAGTACTGACCCGGTAAAAGTTATAGAGGCTCTTCAGAAACACTTTGAGCCATCCAGGAACATGATCTATGAGAGGTATGTGTTTAATATTTGTCAACAAACTCAATTTGAAACAACAGAGCAGTACATTGCAAATCTGAGAAAGCTAGCAGACACATGAATTTGGCGCATTGCGAGAGGAACTAGACAGGCTTGTCAAAGGCACTAAAAATATAGCTGCAAGAGCGCGCATTCTCAGAAAACCGGACCTCACACTGAACAAAGCTATTGCTGAGTCGTTCAAGTGAACAAGGACAAAGGCAAATCAGAAAAATATATGGGGGTGAACCAGAGACTGTACATTATACCTCCCGTGAGTGACGTTCAGAATCAAAACGCCAAACATATTGTAGTAAACAGACAGTTTACAGGGGATAATAACAAACATAGAATGCCAAATGACTGACTCTGTCATTACTGTGGTTCAGTACATGCCAAAGCCAAACGCCCAGCATGCGGTGTCACCTGTAAAGCATGTTGCAAACAAAACCACTTTGCCAAAGTTTGTAAACCATCCCAACACAAACCTCAACTCAATCTAGTAGAGGAAGATAATGAGTCAAATGACCAAACAACAGATGCAATGTTAATTTTGTGGAAAGCAAGACAAAAAATGGTTCATTAAACTTAAGCTAGCTCCACTCAGTGATGAGCCATTGACATATGACCCCAGCCATACAACTAAATGTCAACTAGACACAGGATCAACAGTGAATGTCATAAGCTATGGGGATCTACAGCAAGTCACCCAAGAGGCAATCCAGTTCTCCTACCCAGCGAAGCTCCACTCAAGCTATGTGACGGCACACCGATAAAGACAACAGGAGAATGCAATCTCAAAACAGATCATGATGGAAAAATGTCAACACCGCAAGCACAACATCTACTGAGGTCATCATGACAACTGAGGAGATCGTCTCCAAGTACAAGGATGTGTTGGATGGGCTTGGCTGCCTTCCTGGAGAGCCACACCTAGAAGTAGACAATGCAGCCCGGCCTGTGCAGCAGCTATCAAGACTGGTACCTGAAGGGAAGGATCACAAAGGCGATACATTCAATGGACAATGCAGATATTATCACGAAAGTCACAGAGCCTTCACCCTGGATTAACAACATGGTTGTCATTGAAAAACCTGATAAACTATGAATATGCATGGCCCTCAGTGCACTCAACAAAGCCTTACTGAGATCACACTTCCAGATGCTGTAATGACTGACGCCAGAGATGAGAAGCTGGTATGGGAGTTGAACATTTAATGAGGAACAGACAGGTAACAGGACAAGAACATCTTCAACACACGGGTAGACAAAGACAAACAACAATTAATCCTGAAGCAGGGAACAGAGCGGGGAACCAGACATATATAGGGAAGGTAATGACAGAGGTGATTGAGTCCAATAATCGCTGATGCGTGTGATGGGGGGAAGGCAAGTGTGCGTAATGATGGTGGCAGGAGTGCACAATGCTGGGGAGCTTGGCGCCCTCGAGCGCCCTGGGGAAAAAGCGGGTGCCCCCCTCTAGGGGCACCACCTGGCGTTCCACCTGGGCGAGCCTAGGTTAGGGGTTAGGGTTAAGGTTAGGGTTAATGTTAAAGTTATGGTTAAGGTTAGGAGTTAGGTTTTGTTTATTTTATTTCACTTTTATTTAACCAGGTAGGCTAGTTGAGAACAAGTTCTCATTTACAACTGCGACCTGGCCAAGATAAAGCAAAGCAGTGCGACACAAACAGTGAGCTGAGATAAGGCGGGGCTTTACCTAGCAAAGACTTATAGATGTCCTGGAGCCAGTGGGTTTGGCAACGAATATGAAGCGAGGGCCATCCAACGAGAGCATACAGGTCGCAGTGGTGGGTAGTATATGGGGCTTTGGTGACAAAACGGATGGCACTGTGATAGACTGCATCCAATTTGCTGAGTAGAGTGTTGGAGGCTATTTTGTAAATGACATCGCCGAAGTCAAGGATAGGTAGGATAGTCAGTTTTACGAGGGTATGTTTGGCAGCATGAGTGAAGGATGCTTTGTTGCGATATAGGAAGCCGATTCTAGATTTAATTTTGGATTGGAGATGCTTCATGTGAGTCTGGAAGGAGAGTTTACAGTCTAACCAGATACCTAGGTATTTGTAGTTGTCCACATATTCAGTCAGAACTGTCAGAGCCGTCAGAACGTCCAGAGTAGTGACGCTGGACGGGTGGGCGGGTGTGGGCAGTGAGCGGTTGAAGAGCATGCATTTAGTTTTACTTGCATTTAAGAGCAGTTCGAGGCCACGGAAGGAGAGTTGTATGGCATTGAAGCTCGTCTGGAGGTTAGTTAACACAGTGTTCAAAGAAGGGCTAGAGGTATACAGAATGGTGTCGTCTGCGTAGAGGTGGATCAGAGAATCACCAGCAGCAAGAGCGGCATCATTGATATATACAAAGAAAAGAGTCGGCCCGAAGATTGAACCCTGTGGCACCCCCATTGAGACTGCCAGAGGTCCGGACAACAGGCCCTCCGATTTGACACACTGAACTAAGAAGTAGTTGGTGAACCAGGCGAGGCAGTCATTTGAGAAACCAAGGCTGTTGAGTCTGCCAATAAGAATGTGGTGATTGACAGAGTCAAAAGCCTTGGCCAGGTCTATGAATACGGCTGCACAGTAATGTCTCTTATCGATGACGGTTATGATGTCGTTTAGGACCTTGAGCGTGGCTGAGGTGCACCCATGACCAGCTCTGAAACCAGATTGCATAGCGGAGAAGGTACGGTGGGATTCGAAATGGTCGGTGATCTATTTGTTAACTTGGCTTTTGAAGACCTTAGAAAGGCAGGGTAGGATAGATATCCTGTTAGGGCTAGGGGGCAGTATTTACACGGCCGGAAAAAAAACGTACCCGATTTAATCTGGTTACTACTCCTGCCCAGTAACTAGAAAATGCATATAATTATTGCCTTTGGATAGAAAACACCCTAAAGTTTCTAAAACTGTTTGAATGGTGTCTGTGAGTATAACAGAACTCATATGGCAGGCAAAAACCTGAGAAGATTCCATACAGGAAGTGACCTGTCTGACAAGTTCTTGTTCATCTTGGCTCTTTTTATTGAAGACTGAGGATCTTTGCTGTAACGTGACACTTCCTACGGCTCCCATAGGCTCTCAGAACCCGGGAAAAAGCTGAATGATATCGAGGCAGCCCCAGGCTGAAACACATTAGCGCGTTTGGAAAGTGGCCGATCAGAGGGCCATTAGACTAAGGCTCGTGCACGAGGGGATCCTATGCTTTTACTTTCTCTCTCGTTGAATGTAAACAGGCTTTGCCGGTCGGAATATTATCGCTTTTTTACTAGAAAAATTGCATAAAAATTGATTTTAAACAGCGCTTGACAAGCTTCGAAGTACGGTAATGGAATATTTAGATTTTTTTGTCACGAAATGCGCCGTGCTCGTAACCCTTATTTACCCTTTCGGATAGTGTCTTGAACGCATGAACAAAACGCCGCTGTTTGGATATAACAATGGATTATTTGGGACCAAACCAACATTTGTTATTGAAGTAGAAGTCCTGGGAGTGCATTCTGACGAAGAACACCAAAGGTAATCAAACTTTTCTAATAGTAAATCGGAGTTTGGTGAAGGCTAAACTTGCTGGGTGTCTAAATAGCTAGCCCTGTGATGCCGGGCTATCTACTTAGAATATTGCAAAATGTGCTTTCACCAAAAAGCTATTTTAAAATCGGACATATCGAGTGCATAGAGGAGTTCCGTATCTATAATTCTTAAAATAATTGTTATGCTTTTTGTGAACGTTGCCAATTTAGTAAATTGTTAGTAAATTCACCGGAAGTTTATGGGGGGTATGCTAGTTCTGAACGTCACATGCTAATGTAAAAAGCTGGTTTTTGATATAAATATGAACTTGATTGAACAAAACATGCATGTATTGTATAACATAATGTCCTAGGTGTGTCATCTGATGAAGATCATCAAAGGTTAGTGCTGCATTTAGCTGTCTTCTGGGTTTTTGTGACATTATATGCTAGCTTGAAAAATGGGTGTCTGATTATTTCTGGCTGGGTACTCTGCTGACATAATCTAATGTTTTGCTTTAGTTGTAAAGCCTTTTTGAAATCGGACAGTGTGGTTAGATTAACGAGAGTCTTGTCTTTAAAATGCTGTAAAATAGTCATATGTTTGAGAAATTGAAGTAATAGCATTTCTAAGGTATTTGAATAACGCCCCACAGGATTCCACTGGCTGTTACGTAGGTGGGACGATTTGGTGCCACCTACCCTAGAGAGGATATAGGTCTGTAGCAGTATGGGTCTAGAGTGTCTTCCCCTTTGAAAAGGAGGATGACCGCGGCAGCTTTCCTGTCTTTGGGGATCTCAGACGATACGAAAGAGAGGGTGAACAGGCTAGTAATACGGGTTGCAACAATTTCGGCGGATAATTTTAGAAAGAGAGGGTCCAGATTGTCTAGCCCGGCTTTGTAGGGCTCCAGATTTGTAGCTCTTTCAGAACATCAGCTAATGCAGTACGCCACAGGATGTTTTTGTGCTGGTCAAGGTCAGGTCTGGAGTGTACCAAGGGATATATCTGTTCCTGGTTCTACATTTTTTGATTGGGGCATGCTTATTTAAGATGGTGAGGAAAGCACTTTTAAAGAATAACCAGGCATCATCTACTGATGGAATGAGGTCAATATCCTTCCAGGATACCGGGGCCAGGTCATTTAGAAAGGCCTGCTCGCTGAAGTGTTTTAGGGAGCGTTTGACAGTGATGAGGGGTGGTCGTTTGACCGCAGACCCATTACGGACGCAGGCAATGAGGCAGTGATCCCTGAGATCCTGGATGAAGACAGCAGAGGTGTATTTGGAGGGCAGGTTGGTTAGGATGATATATATGAGGGTGCCCATGTTTACGGATTTGGGGTTGTATCTGGTAGGTTCATTGATAATTTGTGTGAGATTGAGGGCATCAAGCTTAGATTGTAGGATGGCTGGGGTGTTAAGCATGTCCCAGTTTAGGTCACCTAGCAGCACTAGCTCTGAAGATAGATGGGGGTCAATCAGTTCACATATGGTGTGTCTAGGGCACAGCTGGGGGCAGAGGGTGGTCTATAGCAAGCGGCAACGGTGAGAGACTTGTTTCTGGAAAGGTGGATTTTTAATCGTAGAAGCTCGAATTGTTTGGGTACAGACCTGGATAGTATGACAGAACTCTGCAGGCTATCTCTGCAGTAGATTGCAACACCGCCCCCTTTGGCAGTTCTATCTTGTCGGAAAATGTTATAGTTAGGGATGGAAATTTCAGGGTTTTTGTGGTCTTCCTAAGCCAGGATTCAGACACGGCTAGGACATCCGGGTTGGCGGAGTGTGCTAAAGCAGTGAATAAAACAAACTTAGGGAGGAGGCTTCTAATGTTAACATGCATGAGACCAAGGTTTTTACGGTTACAGAAGTCAACAAATGAGAGCGCCTGGGGAATGGGAGTGGTGCTGGGGGCTGAAGGGCCTGGATTAACCTCTACATCACCAGAGGAACAGAGGAGGAGTAGGATAAGGGTACGGCTGAAGGCTATAAGAACTGGTCATCTAGTGCATTCGGAACAGAGAGTAAAACCAGCAGGTTTCTGGGCGCGGTAGAATAAATTCAAGGCATAATGTACAGACAAAGGTATGGTAGGATGTGAATACAGTGGAGGTAAACCTATGCTCTGAGTGACAATGAGAGAGATATTGTCTCTAAAACATCATTTAAACCAGGTGAGGTCACCGCATGTGTGGGAGGTGGAACTAAATGGTTAACTAAGGCGTATTGAGCAGGGCTAGAGGCTCTACATTAAAATAAGACAATAATTACTAACCATAACAGCAATGGACAAGGCATATTGACATTAGGGAGAGGCATGCGTAGCCGAGAGATCATATGGATTAACGGTTTAAAGGGTTAAGGTTAGGGTTAGGGGAAGGGTTAGTTAGCATGCTAAGTAGTGACAAGGTAGCTAAAATGTAGGAAGTAGTTAATTAGCTAAAACTTAAAAGTCTGTGATGAGATTCGAACACACAACCTTCGGGTTGCTAAACGTTTGCATTTTACACCCACCCATCCACTCCAACCGACTTCCCTCCTTTCGTTTATGCCTTAAGTAACCTACTGTCATACCAAACGTAACATATCATACTCATTTGAGTGTCACAGATTTACGTAGGGCAATATAATGTTGCGTAATGTAAAGTAACATAGCACACTAATAGGAGTGGCAAAGATTATTGTTAAATATAATATGTTTTGCTCTGAGGCCAGGCTGTTTAAAAAAAAAATATTTTAACCGAAAACAATCACAGTAAAGTACTTAATTGTTACCCAGAAATGATTTGATAGAGATTAAAAATGGACCTTTAACCATTAGATGTCATTTGTTTTACCCCTTTGGAAAAACGTTTTTATATTTAAGCCAACATATGCAGTGTTTACCATGAATGTGTTCTTTGCGAATGTGGTAACATTGTCTTTAAAAGGCACATTCTCGACAACCCGCGATCCCTGACAAAATGGTTTCAAGTGATATCTTCTGGCATTGTAGCTCATATAATTTATCCCCCCCCCAAAAAACTTTACATTTACTTCACAGCGATGCTGGGTCACATCGGGCTGCACTGCCCTCGTCGAGAGGAGCTGGTGGTCTGTGCCAACGGGCTGCAGCCATTGGACGAGGAGCTGTTCAGGATTGCTGAGCGCTATAACAGCCTGTAAGCCATTGGCCTCGGGAGTGTGAGGTCACCTGTAGAGGCTTTGTGGAGTTTGTGAAGACGTGTGGGAAGAGACTAACTCAGCTGTTCATCATGGAGGAGGTCCTGGTGCCTGATGATGATTATAGTGACATAGAACAGCTACACACAAAGGGGTCCAAGCACCTGGGATGCATGTGGTACCCTGATATGATGCCTACCTAGTAGTGAGAGAGAGAGAGAGAGAGAGAGAGAGACATGGAGAGACATGGAGAGACATGGAGAGACATGGAGAGACATGGAGAGACATGGAGAGACAGAGATTAAGGAAAGCTTTGACTACGTACAGACTCAGTGAGCATAGCCTTGCTACAATAATGCTCTCCTAGACGACAGAGAGATGTTCAAGGCTATCAGAAGAGGGAGTCCTTTAACCGGTTCCGTCTGTTCCAGGAAAAACAGTATATACTTGGGGTTTATTCAATCCGCATCGTGGAAGTTCGGCTTTACAACGTCATTGAAATTTAAAGGCAATGTTCCTTTTTTTTTTGCGTAGACTGCGTTCACTGTAAACACTGCATATGTCGGCTCAGTCGGGAAATTACCTTTAAATGTTCTATCACGCGGAATCCTTAATGCTTCAGCGTTCCAGATTGAATAGAACCCCTTGTCTCTAACTAACTTTGTGTCATCATTCCAGGAGAAATGATAGGAAAGGGAAAAGGAATGATAAGTTATTTCTTCTAAGTGTTACTTTCCAGTTATTGTTTTGTTACGGTTTATTTCTTGAAAATGTCTAGAAAAGTCCCCGTCAATATTACCCCAATTCACAATAATACAGCTTCAAAGAGAGGTGGGTGTATAACCGAACCTCTTCCTGTTTGGTGTTATGTCCTGCAGTCTGGGTTTCAGGAATACTACTGTATGTAGGTCAGTGTCACAGCATAACACAGAGTGGGCTTCTCCAGTCTCTGCTTTATCACCTCTCTAGTGTGGCCAGACCACCTGGTAATGTCTGGAGGAGGGGGTGAGGCCAGCCTGGTAATGTCTGGAGGAGGGGGTGAGGCCAGACCACCTGGTAATGATCTGGAGAAGGGGGTGATCTGGGAGGAGGGGGTGAGGCCGGCCTGGTAATGTCTGGAGGAGGGGGTGATCTGGGAGGAGGGGGTGATCTGGGAGGAGGGGGTGAGGCCAGCCTGGTAATGTCTGGAGGAGGGGGTGAGGCCAGCCTGGTAATGTCTGGAGGAGGGGTGAGGCCAGCCTGGTAATGTCTGGAGGAGGGGGTGAGGCCAGCCAGCCTGGTAATGACTGGAGGAGGGGGTGAGGCCAGCCTGGTAATGTCTGGAGGAGGGGGTGAGACCAGCCTGGTAATGTCTGGAGGAGGGGGTGAGACCAGCCACCCTGGTAATGTCTGCAGGAGGGGGTGAGGCCAGCCAGCCTGGTAATGTCTGGAGGAGGGGGTGAGGCCAGCCAGCCTGGTAATGTCTCGAGGAGGGGGTGATCTGGGAGGAGGGGGTGAGGCCAGCCACCCTGGTAATGTCTGGAGGAGGGGGTGAGGCCAGCCTGGTAATGTCTGGAGGAGGGGTGAGGCCAGCCTGGTAATGTCTGGAGGAGGGGGTGAGGCCAGCCTGGTAATGTCTGGAGGAGGGGGTGAGACCAGCCTGGTAATGTCTGGAGGAGGGGGTGAGACCAGCCTGGTAATGTCTGGAGGAGGGGGTGAGACCAGCCTGGTAATGTCTGGAGGAGGGGGTGAGGCCAGCCTGGTAATGTCTGGAGGAGGGGGTGAGGCCAGCCACCCTGGTAATGTCTGGAGGAGGGGGTGAGGCCAGCCAGCCTGGTAATGTCTGGAGGAGGGGGTGAGGCCAGCCACCCTGGTAATGTCTGGAGGAGGGGGTGAGGCCAGCCACCCTGGTAATGTCTGGAGGAGGGGGTGAGTCCAGCCAGCCTGGTAATGTCTGGAGGAGGGGGTGATCTGGGAGGAGGGGGTGAGGCCGGCCAGCCTGGTAATGTCTGGAGGAGGAGGTGAGGCCAGCCTGGTAATGTCTGGAGGAGGGGGTGAGGCCAGCCAGCCTGGTAATGACTGGAGGAGGGGGTGAGGCCAGCCTGGTAATGTCTGGAGGAGGGGGTGAGGCCAGCCTGGTAATGTCTGGAGGAGGGGGTGAGGCCAGCCACCTTGGTAATGTCTGGAGGAAGGGGTGAGGCCAGCCAGCCTGGTAATGTCTGGAGGAGGGGGTGAGGCCAGCCACCCTGGTAATGTCTGGAGGAGGGGGTGAGGCCAGCCTGGTAATGTCTGGAGGAGGGGGTGAGACCCGCCTGGTAATGTCTGGAGGAGGGGGTGAGCCCTGCCTGGTAATGCCTGGAGGAGGGGGTGAGACCAGCCACCCTGGTAATGTCTGCAGGAGGGGGTGAGGCCAGCCAGCCTGGTAATGTCTGGAGGAGGGGGTGAGGCCAGCCAGCCTGGTAATGTCTGGAGGAGGGGGTGAGGCCAGCCTGGTAATGTCTGGAGGAGCGGGTGAGGCCAGCCACCCTGGTAATGTCTGCAGGAGGGGGTGAGGCCAGCCAGCCTGGTAATGTCTGGAGGAGGGGGTGAGTCCAGCCTGGTAATGTCTGGAGGAGGGGGTGAGGCCAGCCTGGTAATGTCTGGAGGAGGGGTGAGGCCAGCCTGGTAATGTCTGGAGGAGGGGGTGAGGCCAGCCAGCCTGGTAATGTCTGGAGGAGGGGGTGAGGCCAGCCAGTCTGGTAATGTCTGTAGGAGGAGGTGAGACCAGCCTGGTATTGTCTGGAGGAGGGGGTGAGGCCAGCCTGGTAATGTCTGGAGGAGGGGGTGAGGCCAGCCTGGTAATGTCTGGAGGAGGGGGTGAGGCCAGCCAGCCTGGTAATGACTGGAGGAGGGGGTGAGGCCAGCCTGGTAATGTCTGGAGGAGGGGGTGAGGCCAGCCTGGTAATGTCTGGAGGAGGGGGTGAGGCCAGCCTGGTAATGTCTGGAGGAGGGGGTGAGGCCAGCCAGCCTGGTAATGTCTGGAGGAGGGGGTGAGGCCAGCCACCCTGGTAATGTCTGGAGGAGGGGGTGAGGCCAGCCTGGTAATGTCTGGAGGAGGGGGTGAGGCCAGCCACCCTGGTAATGTCTGGAGGAGGGGGTGAGGCCAGCCAGCCTGGTAATGACTGGAGGAGGGGGTGAGGCCAGCCTGGTAATGTCTGGAGGAGGGGGTGAGGCCAGCCTGGTAATGTCTGGAGGAGGGGGTGAGGACAGCCAGCCTGGTAATGACTGGAGAAGGGGGTGAGACCAGCCTGGTAATGTCTGGAGGAGGGGGTGAGACCAGCCTGGTAATGTCTGGAGGAGGGGGTGAGGCCAGCCTGGTAATGTCTGGAGGAGGGGGTGAGGCCAGCCTGGTAATGTCTGGAGGAGGGGTGAGGCCAGCCTGGTAATGTCTGGAGGAGGGGGTGAGGCCAGCCTGGTAATGTCTGGAGGAGGGGGTGAGGCCAGCCTGGTAATGTCTGGAGGAGGGGGTGAGGCCAGCCTGGTAATGTCTGGAGGAGGGGGTGAGTCCAGCCTGGTAATGTCTGGAGGAGGGGTGAGACCAGCCTGGTAATGTCTGGAGGAGGGGGTGAGGCCAGCCAGCCTGGTAATGTCTCGAGGAGGGGGTGAGGCCAGCCTGGTAATGTCTGGAGGAGCGGGTGAGGCCAGCCACCCTGGTAATGTCTGCAGGAGGGGGTGAGGCCAGCCAGCCTGGTAATGTCTGGAGGAGGGGGTGAGTCCAGCCTGGTAATGTCTGGAGGAGGGGGTGAGGCCAGCCTGGTAATGTCTGGAGGAGGGGTGAGACCAGCCTGGTAATGTCTGGAGGAGAGGGTGAGGCCAGCCTGGTAATGTCTGGAGGAGGGGGTGAGGCCAGCCTGGTAATGTCTGGAGGAGGGGGTGAGGCCAGCCAGCCTGGTAATGACTGGAGGAGGGGGTGAGGCCAGCCAGCCTGGTAATGTCTCGAGGAGGGGGTGAGGCCAGCCTGGTAATGTCTGGAGGAGCGGGTGAGGCCAGCCACCCTGGTAATGTCTGCAGGAGGGGGTGAGGCCAGCCAGCCTGGTAATGTCTGGAGGAGGGGGTGAGTCCAGCCTGGTAATGTCTGGAGGAGGGGGTGAGGCCAGCCTGGTAATGTCTGGAGGAGGGGGTGAGGCCAGCCTGGTAATGTCTGGAGGAGGGGGTGAGTCCAGCCTGGTAATGTCTGGAGGAGGGGTGAGACCAGCCTGGTAATGTCTGGAGGAGGGGGTGAGTCCAGCCTGGTAATGTCTGGAGGAGGGGGTGAGGCCAGCCTGGTAATGTCTGGAGGAGGGGTGAGACCAGCCTGGTAATGTCTGGAGGAGAGGGTGAGGCCAGCCTGGTAATGTCTGGAGGAGGGGGTGAGGCCAGCCTGGTAATGTCTGGAGGAGGGGGTGAGGCCAGCCAGCCTGGTAATGACTGGAGGAGGGGGTGAGGCCAGCCAGCCTGGTAATGTCTCGAGGAGGGGGTGAGGCCAGCCTGGTAATGTCTGGAGGAGCGGGTGAGGCCAGCCACCCTGGTAATGTCTGCAGGAGGGGGTGAGGCCAGCCAGCCTGGTAATGTCTGGAGGAGGGGGTGAGTCCAGCCTGGTAATGTCTGGAGGAGGGGGTGAGGCCAGCCTGGTAATGTCTGGAGGAGGGGTGAGACCAGCCTGGTAATGTCTGGAGGAGAGGGTGAGGCCAGCCTGGTAATGTCTGGAGGAGGGGGTGAGGCCAGCCTGGTAATGTCTGGAGGAGGGGGTGAGGCCAGCCAGCCTGGTAATGACTGGAGGAGGGGGTGAGGCCAGCCTGGTAATGTCTGGAGGAGGGGGTGAGGCCAGCCTGGTAATGTCTGTAGGAGGGGGTGAGGCCAGCCACCCTGGTAATGTCTGGAGGAGGGGGTGAGGCCAGCCAGCCTGGTAATGTCTGGAGGAGGGGGTGAGTCCAGCCACCCTGGTAATGTCTGGAGGAGGGGGTGAGGCCAGCCTGGTAATGTCTGGAGGAGGGGGTGAGGCCAGCCTGGTAATGTCTGGAGGAGGGGGTGCGGCCAGCCTGGTAATGTCTGGAGGAGGGGGTGAGGCCAGCCAGCCTGGTAATGACTGGAGGAGGGGGTGAGGCCAGCCTGGTAATGTCTGGAGGAGGGGGTGAGGCCAGCCTGGTAATGTCTGGAGGAGGGGGTGAGGCCAGCCAGCCTGGTAATGACTGGAGGAGGGGGTGAGACCAGCCTGGTAATGTCTGGAGGAGGGGGTGAGACCAGCCTGGTAATGTCTGGAGGAGGGGGTGAGGCCAGCCTGGTAATGTCTGGAGGAGGGGGTGAGGCCAGCCTGGTAATGTCTGGAGGAGGGGGTGAGGCCAGCCAGCCTGGTAATGACTGGAGGAGGGGGTGAGGCCAGCCTGGTAATGTCTGGAGGAGGGGGTGAGGCCAGCCAGCCTGGTAATGTCTGGAGGAGGGGGTGAGGCCAGCCAGCCTGGTAATGTCTGGAGGAGGGGGTGAGGCCAGCCAGCCTGGTAATGTCTGGAGGAGGGGGTGAGGCCAGCCAGCCTGGTAATGTCTGGAGGAGGAGGTGATTACAAATTAGTCATGTTTTTTTTTAACATGTTTATTAGGAATTCGTTGCTCTGATTCAACCAAACTGAAATACATCTGTTTTTTTATATGTTCATTGTGGACTGAGTTACTTTGTGCATCTACGTACATATTGCTGGCTCAAATATTATCATAATATTTGCGTGTAAAAGTCTGCAAATTAAAATATGTTTTATATTTATCTGATTAAAAGGGGAGGCTTTATGAACAATTGTCTAATATTCAGGTGTTTTATATGATGACTGTATTACCAAATGTATGTAATGGAAAGGTTTACCCCACGTTGACTAGAAAGGGATCCTAGGCCTAGCATCTGTTGATTCTTTGTGAAAATGTAAAACAACAACGGCATGTAGAACTCCTGTGCAGCTGCGTTTTATGTGAGATTATAAAGGAATGTGATGGTCCGGCTACACCATACAATACTACAGTTAGTTGCCTAGTTTCACTCATATTGTATTTCCTGGGGTTTTCACCTTTTCAAGATTTTGTGTGTCACGGCTCCTCCTCTGCAGTGCAGGGGCGGTTCCTCCTGCAGGCAGAGGAGGGTCGTTAGTGATTGGAGCTGGTGTGATTGGAGCCACCTGGGCTCAGGGTATTTAACAAACTGCTCCACTAACCTCTCTCTCGCTTCGCTTGCTCTCTTTCTCGCTTGCTCTCTTGTTTCCACTCAGTCATGTTTACACACACATATTCATGCACCCTACATACACCCTACATTATGACATTTCCACACCTCATTCCTTTTTCTTTGTTTAGAATTAATAGTTTTGTTTTATAATAAAGAACTTTTTGAATTGGCCTATACCGGATGTTGATGTCCTCTCATTTTTGCCACAGGCTATGAGCCGGCCTGTGACAAGTGAAAAATACATTTAATATTTTCCATTTACTATGGGTCCTGTAATTCTTGCAGTGAGAACTGTAATGTTGACTGTTTAATTGTAATTATAAGACATTTGAGCTATTCCTCACAAAGGCTACAGTAGTAGACATAAGGCATCAAATACACTCAGATCAGAGATTTCACGTTTGTCAGTTTTACCATGGCAACGGCCTCCATGCACAACACTGTTAATGAATGAATCATGGTGTGTGTTGTTTGTGGGCTATGTATAGTATTGTCACACCCCCATCAGTAAACATGAGATGTAACATCCGTGACGTTCTCAAATAACCTTATTGCAGTTCCCACATCAGCCACTAGAGAGCAGAGCCGTTCTAAGAAGGAAGCAGTCGAGAAGGCCAGGACGTTATATAAACAGGCAATATGATGAATTTGACCAATGGAATTCCAGCTAGACCTTTTCACCAGAAGCCACCTGAATTACACAAACGCTGAACATGAACTTGATCATTTATATGTTTCTTCCCATGACGTTTCTCTTTCTTTGATTTATACATATACAGGTGATCACATCCCATGTACAAATCTCAAATGTAAAAATGTAATATGTGTATATATATGTGGGTTTATTTTTGTAATATTATAAAATAATCTATATAGATTAATTGACATTGAATTTCAGACAAGACAGCCTTATTACGATTTGGTGTCCTCATCCTGACACCATTATACATTACTGTTCCAAATGTTCTAAATTCTGGACACATGAACTGTGTTCCAAATGTTCTAAATTCTAGACACATGAACTGTGTTCCAAATGTTCTAAATTCTAGACACATGAACTGTGTTCCAAATGTTCTAAATTCTAGACACATGAACTGTGTTCCAAATGTTCTAAATTCTGGACACATGAACTGTGTTCCAAATGTTCTAAATTCTAGACACATGAACTGTGTTCCAAATGTTCTAAATTCTGGACACATGAACTGTGTTCCAAATGTTCTAAATTCTAGACACATGAACGGTGTTCCAAATGTTCTAAATTGTAGACACATGAACGGTGTTCCAAATGTTACCCTAATGCATACACAGTCCACTACTTCTGACCAGATAGGGCCATGGTCAAAAGTAGTAGGGTGCCATTTGGACCGATGTCTGTGAACTGAAAATGCCACTACATGATGCACCATCTGCAGTGTTCCAACAACGTCATGATGGGTAGCTTGGGAGTTGGACAGGGACATGTGAGTTAAGGTACGGTGTGTCTGTGGCCACAGAGCGAGAGGTGATGGGATGGGATTTGGAGCGTCCATCCATTGAGCAAATTACTCTCAGGTGTCTAGGTCGGTCTGTGTCCCAAATGGCTCCCTATTCCCTATATAGTCCACTACTTTTGACCAGGTACCATACTGTGCCAAAAGTAGTGCACTATATAGGGAATAGGGAGCCATTAATGACGCAGAAGCAGCCTAGGTGAGGCAGGGGAATTTTAAATAAAACATACTAAGTGCTTTGTTCTGGAAAAGTGGAGGTTGTTTTTTTGGAGAGGGGCGTAAGGATGGGGTGGGCGGTGCAGGGTGGGAAGAGAGGCGAGACTGATTGGGTTATCAGTGTGCTCTGAAAACCATCAGTAGAGTAACAGGCTAATGTGTTTCCTGACTAGGCTTGTTTTGAGGGGAAGTGGAGAGAGGAGAGTGGAGCCTCCCTTGTTCTGAGGGGAAGTGGAGAGAGGAGAGTGGAGCCTCCCTTGTTCTGAGGGGAAGTGGAGAGAGGAGAGTGGAGAGTGGAGCCTCCCTTGTTCTGAGGGGAAGTGGAGAGAGGAGAGTGGAGCCTCCCTTGTTCTGAGGGGAAGTAGAGAGAGGAGAGTGGAGCCTCCCTTGTTCTGAGGGGAAGTGGAGAGAGGAGAGTGGTGCCTCCCTTGTTCTGAGGGGAAGTGGAGAGAGGAGAGCGGAGCCTCCCTTGTTCTGAGGGGAAGTGGAGAGAGGTTAGTGGAGTTTCCCTTGTTCTGAGGGGAAGTGGAGAGTGAAGAGAGGTGCCTCCCTTGTTCTGAGGGGAAGTGGAGAGAGGAGAGTGGAGGCTCCCTTGTTCTGAGGGGAAGTGGAGAGAAGAGAGTGGAGCTCCCTTGTTCTGAGGGGAAGTGGAGAGAGGAGAGTGGAGACACCCTTGTTCTGAGGGGAAGTGGAGAGAGGAGAGTGGTGCCTCCCTTGTTCTGAGGGGAAGTGGAGAGAGGTTAGTGGAGTTTCCCTTGTTCTGAGGGGAAGTGGAGAGAGGAGAGTGGAGGCTCCCTTGTTCTGAGGGGAAGTGGAGAGAAGAGAGTGGAGCTCCCTTGTTCTGAGGGGAAGTGGAGAGAGGAGAGTGGAGACTCCCTTGTTCTGAGGGGAAGTGGAGAGAGGAGAGTGGTGCCTCCCTTGTTCTGAGGGGAAGTGGAGAGAGGAGAGTGGAGCCTCTCTTGTTCTGAGGGGAAGTGGAGAGAGGAGAGTGGAGTCTCCCTTGTTCTGAGGGGAAGTGGAGAGTGAAGAGAGGCGCCTCCCTTGTTCTGAGGGGAAGTGGAGAGAGGAGAGTGGAGGCTCCCTTGTTCTGAGGGGAAGTGGAGAGAAGAGAGTGGAGCTCCCTTGTTCTGAGGGGAAGTGGAGAGAGGAGAGTGGAGACTCCCTTGTTCTGAGGGGAAGTGGAGAGAAGAGAGTGGAGCTCCCTTGTTCTGAGGGGAAGTGGAGAGAGGAGAGTGGAGACTCCCTTGTTCTGAGGGGAAGTGGAGAGTGAAGAGAGGTGCCTCCCTTGTTCTGAGGGGAAGTGGAGAGAGGAGAGTGGAGGCTCCCTTGTTCTGAGGGGAAGTGGAGAGAAGAGAGTGGAGCTCCCTTGTTCTGAGGGGAAGTGGAGAGAGGAGAGTGGAGACTCCCTTGTTCTGAGGGGAAGTGGAGAGAGGAGAGTGGTGCCTCCCTTGTTCTGAGGGGAAGTGGAGAGAGGAGAGTGGAGCCTCTCTTGTTCTGAGGGGAAGTGGAGAGAGGAGAGTGGAGTCTCCCTTGTTCTGAGGGGAAGTGGAGAGTGAAGAGAGGTGCCTCCCTTGTTCTGAGGGGAAGTGGAGAGAGGAGAGTGGAGCCTCTCTTGTTCTGAGGGGAAGTGGAGAGTGAAGAGAGGTGCCTCCCTTGTTCTGAGGGGAAGTGGAGAGTGAAGAGAGGTGTTCTCCCTTGTTCTGAGGGGAAGTGGAGAGTGAAGAGAGGTGCCTCTCTGTCTGTGGTATACTTTAGTATTCAATTACAATGGAAACTTTCCACAGCATTTGACACCAGAAGACAGACAGAAGCGGTGGTACTTTGCATCATTATACAAATATAGCTTTTTGGACATTACTTCATGAATCATCATTATTGCACACTGGAGCACATATCCAGATATGAGCCAGTTCAACAATATCTAGATAATCAGTCCCATCTTTGTCAAAATGACATAATAAATAGAATTCATTCTTCATTGCTCCTGTGTGTGATGTACTAAAGGTTCCCCTTGGATCCCCCAGGTTCTCCCAAGATCCCCCAGGTTCCCCCAGAATCCCCCAGGTTCTCCCAGGATCCCCCAGGTTCTCAAGACAGAAAGGGGTTCAGAGATCTCTTGGTGATGACGTTCATCATGATGTCACTTTCTGTGATGTCCCAATTTGTTGTTGTTGGAGTTCAAACCGGATTGTGCTCTGAGGAAAAGGGTTCCAAGGTGGATGATGGTGAGGGCAGTGGTGACGTTGATTGCCCAGAGAAGGCTCCTGTTTCTGGGCCTGTTCCTGGGCCACCTCCCATGTGCTCTCTCCCCTGAGCCCCCTCCACTCCCTGATCCACTGTTCCTTGGTGGTGGGGTCCAGTCGCTCCAGATGCCTAGCCCGTACGATGGGGGAGGGGGCTACTGTGTTAATCAGCACACGGTATGTGTACCTGGGGGAGAGAGAGAAAGAGAGATGGTGTGGTAATGGTGGTGGTGGAGGGAAAGCAGGCCAGTATAAAATATGTGCCTATTTGATGTAAATCAGAGCGTTGTGAATACTGTGAATATGACTCTTGTTCTGTGTGTGTGTGTGTGTGTGTGTGTGTGTGTGTGTGTGGAGACTGTGAATATGAAGCTCGTTCAGGGGCATGGACTAAACTCAGAGAGAGAAGAGGGGCTGACTGAGCCGCAACACACCCCTTTTCAGCGTCTGCACTGACTTACAGAGAAATGTAGACATATCTATATTCTCATTTAACTCATGAAATGAGGCCCTGAATTACTGTCATTAGGGGCTAATTTAACTAATGAAATGAGGCCCTGAATTACTGTCATTAAGGGCTAATTTAACTAATGAAATGAGGCCCTGAATTACTGCCATTAAGGACTAATTTAACTAATGAAATGAGGCCCTAAATTACTGTCATTAAGGACTAATTTAACTAATGAAATGAGGCCCTGAATTACTGCCATTAAGGACTAATTTAACTAATGAAATGAGGGCCTGAATTACTGTCATTAAGGACTAATTTAACTAATGAAATGAGGCCCTAAATTACTGTCATTAAGGACTAATTTAACTAATGAAATGAGGCCCTAAATTACTGTCATTAAGGACTAATTTAACTAATGAAATGAAGCCCTGAATTACTGTCATTAAGGACTAATTTAACTAATGAAATGAGGCCCTAAATTACTGTCATTAAGGGCTAAATTTACTAATGAAATGAGGCACTAAATTACTGTCATTAAGGACTAATTTAACTAATAAAATGAAGCCCTGAATTACTGTCATTAAGGACTAATTGAACTAATGAAATGAGGCCCTAAATTACTGTCATTAAGGGCTACATTTACTAATGAAATGAGGCCCTAAATTACTGTCATTAAGGGCTACATTTACTAATGAAATGAGGCCCTAAATTACTGTCATTAAGGACTAATTTAACTAATAAAATGAGGCTCTGAATTACTGTCATTAAGGACTCTGTGCCCATTATATCTCTCTTTATGATCAACTCAGTTAATCTGATTATCATTTAATTTAATCTCAGGCCAATTCTCTCTCTCTCTCTCTTAGCCAACACTTGTTCAGGGAGTCCAGGGGGAGGATCCAAGACAAATACATTTGTAAATAAATAAATCCATAGCTAGAATCCCAAAAAAACTGTCTGCTAGCCAGGTAGCAGTAACAGTGCCACCACAGAGCTGATGGTGCAAATTAGTACGACTTCCTTCTACAGTCTAGCTCCTTTCAGGGTTTCTATTGGAATACAGCTATATATGATAAAGTAATTATATAGTAATATACCGTTTAATGTACATTACTATGTACAGGGCGACCACAGCAGTGATGACACAGACCAGGTAGACCATCTGTTATTGCTGCATGACCCAGTTGTAGATATACAGTATAACATATAGATGCTATATAGTACTATAGTAATGATATGTTTACCTGGGCAGCAGGGCGACCACAGTAGTGATGACACAGACCAGGTAAAACATGGGGTCAGTCATTTGCTGCTGCAAGATCCAGTAGGGGTCTGAGGGTGGATTACAGCTGATACACACAGCACTGTAGACCAGGGTCACCATGAAGTACAGAGATACACTACCCAGCATGATCACCCAGTGGACTACAGTCTAGAGCAGCAATAAGACAATAACACAGGGGTTAATACATTATCGATAACACATGGGTGAATACATTATCAATAACACATGGGTTAATATATTAGCAATAACACATGGGTAAATACATTATCAATAACACATGGGTTAATACATTATCAATAACACATGGGTTAATATATTATCAATAACACTTGGGTTAATATATTATCAATAACACATGGGTTAATATATTATCAATAACACATGGGTTAATACATTATCAATAACACATGGGTTAATACATTATCAATAACACAGGGGTTAATATATTATCAATAACACATGGGTTAATACATTATCAATAACACATGGGTTAATACAGTATCAATAACACATGGGTTAATACATTATCAATAACACATGGGTTAATACATTATCAATAACACATGGGTTAATATATTATCAATAACGCATGGGTTAATATATTATCAATAACACATGGGTTAATACATTATCAATAACACATGGGTTAATACATTATCAATAACACTTGGGTTAATACATTATCAATAACACATGGGTTAATATATTATCAATAACACATGGGTTAATATATTATCAATAACACATGGGTTAATATAGTATCAATAACACATGGGTTAATATATTATCAGTAACACATGGGTTAATATATTATCAGTAACACATGGGTTAATATATTATCAATAACACATGGGTTAATATATTATCAATAACACATGAGTTAATATATTATCAATAACACATGGGTTAATATAGTATCAATAACACATGGGTTAATATATTATCAATAACACATGGGTTAATATAGTATCAATAACACATGGGTTAATATATTATCAGTAACACATGGGTTAATATATTATCAATAACACATGGGTTAATATAGTATCAATAACACATGGGTTAATATATTATCAGTAACACATGGGTTAATATATTATCAGTAACACATGGGTTAATATATTATCAATAACACATGGGTTAATATAGTATCAATAACACATGGGTTAATATATTATCAGTAACACATGGGTTAATATATTATCAGTAACACATGGGTTAATACAGTATCAATAACACATGGGTTAATACATTATCATTAACACATGGGTTAATATATTATCAGTAACACATGGGTTAATATAGTATCAATAATACAAATATCTGGGTGTCCTCTTGGACAATAAGCTTCAGTGGAGTAAATGTACAGACCTGATCTACAAAAAGAGCCAACAGAGACTGTACTTTCTCAAAAAGCTGGGATCTTTTAATGTTGACTGTACTATACTGACTCTGTTTTACAAATATTTCATTGAGAGTATTTGAACTTTTTGTATTGCTTGTTGGTTTAGCAATGCCACTGTCAGCCAGAGAAATATACTGAGAAGGATTATCACCACAGCAAGCAAGGTACCTGGAGTCAAGCTGATAGGCCATTGCCTTGTGGAGAACAGGGCCCTCCGCAAGGCTCACAAAATCCTTTTACTCCCAAGACAACCCCTGTACCCGGACTTTGAACTACTCCCCTCTGGGTGCTGTCATAGGGCACCCCTTTGCAGGGAAAACAGAACGAGACAATAATTTGTGCCAGGTGTGATGTCCCTCCTAAATAGCTCGGGCTAATGTTCCTATCTACCCAGGAAGACCAGCAGGCTAGTCTCTTTTTATTGGTATGTAACTGCTTTGAAAGTTGTATTGTCAATTTGTTTTGTATTTAAACGCCACTTTAAACGTGTACATGACACTGCAACAACATTTCCCCATGGGGACAATAAAGTCAGTAAAGTAGACTATAGTAATAACACATGGGTTAATAGATTATCAATAACACATGGGTTAATATATTATCAATAACGCATGGGTTAATATATTATCAATAACACATGGGTTAATACATTATCAATAACACATGGGTTAATACATTATCATTAACACATGGGTTAATATAGTATCAATAACACATGGGTTAATATAGTATCAATAACACATGGGTTAATACATTATCAATAACACATGAGTAGAGAAGAAAACAAGACAAGGTCAACAAACAAATATGAACAGTTATGAATAGACATAACAGATATGGATGGGTATGAATAGACATAATAGATATGGATGGGTATGAATAGATATAACAGATATGAATGGATGGTTATGAATAGATGTAACAGATATGGATGGTTATGAATAGACATAACAGATATTCATGGCTATGAATAGACATAACAGATATGGATGGTTATGAATAGATGTAACAGATATGGATGGTTATGAAGAGACATAACAGATATGGATGGTTATGAATAGACATACCAGATATGGATGGTTATGAACAGACACAACAGATATGGATGGTTATGAATAGACATAACAGATATGGATGGTTATGAATAGACATAACAGATATGGATGGTTATGAATTGACATAACATATATTCATGGCTATGAATAGACATAACAGATATGGATGGTTATGAATAGACATAACAGATATGGATGGTTATGAAGAGACATAACAGATATGGATGGTTATGAATAGACATAACAGATATGGATGGTTATGAACAGACATAACAGATATGGATGGTTATGAATAGACATAACAGATATGGATGGTTATGAACAGACATAATTTATATGGATGGTTATGAATAGACATAACAGATATTCATGGCTATGAATAGACATTACAGATATTCATGGCTATGAATAGACATAGCAGATATGGATGGTTATGAATAGACATAACAGATATGGATGGTCATGAATAGACATAACAGATACGGATGGTTATGAATAGACATAACAGATATTCATGGCTATGAATAGACATTACAGATATTCATGGCTATGAATAGACATAACAGGTATGGATGGTTATGAATAGACATAACAGATATGGATGGTAATGAATAGACATAACAGATATGGATGGTTATGAATAGACATAACAGATATGGATGGTTATGAATAGACATAAGAGATATGGATGGTTATGAATAGACATAACAGATATGGATGGTTATGAATAGACATAACAGATATGGATGGCTATGAATAGACATAACAGATATGGATGGTTATGAATAGATATAACAGATATTCATGGCTATGAATAGACATAACAGATATGGATGGTTATGAATAGACATAACAGATATGGATGGTTATGAATAGACATAACAGATATTCATGGCTATGAATAGACATAACAGATATGAATGGTTATGAATAGACAACAGATATGGATGTTTATGAATAGACATAACAGATATGAACGGATGGTTATGAATAGATATAACAGATATGAATGGATGGGTATGAATAGATATAACAGATATTAATGGGTATGAATAGATATAACAGATATTAATGGGGTTGGGAATGAAAAGTTAGATAGAGTGTTTTAAAACGTATTTTGACCATAGCTGAGAGATGTTGCTCGCTCACTAAAACCAGATGTGACTCACCCAGGTTTTGATCTCTATGGCCAGATGCAGTAGGATTGTGAATAAAGACACAGTGTTAATAGGAGTTCCAAACGTGTAGATGTCTATGTCTGATCCATGGTAGGTCTGGAAAAGTGACAATTAACTCATTATATTTGAAAACGTTTTGAAAACGTTATTGTCCACTGAAATTGACAAATTATACAAGCTATTAGAGGTGACTCTACAGTTTTTCAAGTGTCATTCTTACCCAAAATGGAATGAAGAAGCAAACCAGACTTTGATAGAAGGCGTCCAGCATGGCGATCCAAAATGTGAAGTGATTATATCCCTGAAATCAGAAACACACATTTAAACCTAAAGAGATATGCAATAAAGTACTCATCTATTTACAGATATTCCACATTGGGGTCTCACCACCAATACTAGTATCGACACAGCAAGCATCTTCTCACCGACAGAAATTAGTTGTGACACCCTGACCTTTGACCCCTAACCCCTGACCCCTTAAACACTGACCTCTGACCCTTGGCCACTCCTGTACAGCTCTGGGAGGCCCAGCAGCGTCTCCGTGGCAAAGTTTCTGTCCATCACTCCGAACATGATGGGCGGGGCGGAGGTGAAGAAGAGGTTGAAGAAGATTATCAGCCAGATGTCAATCATGGACGTCCCCGAGAAACCACAGTAGAACTGGTACCAGAAGAGGAGGTTCACATAGGTCTGGGGATAGAACATAGAGTTAAGGTTAGAGTTAGGGATAGGGTTAAGGGTTAAGGGTTAGGGTTTGGATCAGGGCCATGCCAGAGAAACCACAGTAGAACTGGTACCAGAAGTGGAAGTTGACATAGGTCTGGGGGACAGATTAGAAATGGCACAAAGTCCTTACTGGACCTTGAACCAATAAGAAGAAGAATACTTGACATGGAAGAGATTGTAAGGAGCCTATCAACACAAGTGTTTAGATTGGTGTTATGCATTGGTGGTGGATGGACGGGGTGAAATGCCCACAACATTCTTGTAGAAAAAGTAGATGGCCATGTTAGCCAGTCTTCTGTAACACCAGTGTCCATGGACCAGGAGCAGCTTCTTCATGTGTTTAAAACAGGAGATGGAGAAGTCACTGGCCATGACAGCCTGCAGACAGAAGATAAACAGAAAAACATGATTGTATTTTTAAATTAAACATTACAATTTGGAAGTTTAGTTCAAATGAGGACTAGAATATATCCAAATAAAACCTAAATAAAATCAAACACACAGCTCCTTCAACATGTGTTTGGTTGAGTTTAGAATGACAGAGAATCAAAATCTTTCATATCCTGGTCCCAGATGTGTTTGTGCTGTCTTGCCAAATCATATGATCATTGTCAAGACAGCACAAACAGATCTGGGACCAGGCTATGTCAGAGAATCTTTAGAGTAAAAGCCCTGACGCAAACCTGCATGCCCTCCTGTCCTGATATACCGATGCCGACATCAGCTGCTTGGATCATGTTCACGTCATTCGCACCGTCTCCTGAAGCAATCCAGTGGTGATAGACAGAAAGGATCAGCTATACTTAGATTGACTTTAAAACCGCAAAACTATAGACACTAACGGGGATATCTACAGACATTCTAAACCCTTCCTAAACCTAAACCAGTCAAGGGCAACATTTGGTCACAGAACTGTTTTAGTTTACAATACATTACACTTTCTTATCTTGACTTCTCATGGATCCATCTTGGGGATCTCTTACCTATAGCCAGGGTCATGACCTTCAGTCTCTCCCTAACCACCTTAACCACGGTGCTCTTCTGTAAAGGTGTGACCCTGCAGCACAGCACAGAGCGGCAGCTCCGAGCTAGCTCCACAAACCGCTCCACCAGGTCTGACTCCAGAGCCATGCCCAGGGTATGCCCATCAATCACCAGGCCAATGGAGGGACTGGGGTCCCCTGAAGCTCCTGGTCCTCCATACTGCCTCACCTCTTCAAGAGTACAGTCCAGGGTGGACGCACACACTGCCTGGAAAACACATTATACAGTTGGTTGTTATTTGTTGGCTGTTATTTGTAGGTTTACTGTTATTTGTAGGCTCTTATTTGTTGGCTGGCTGTTATTTGTAGGTTTGCTGTTATTTGTTGGCTGTTATTTATTGGCTGGCTGTTATTTGTAGGTTGGATGTTATTTGTAGGCTGTTATTTGTTGGCTGTTATTTGTTGACTGGCTGTTATTTGTAGGTTTGCTGTTATTTGTAGGTTGGCTGTTATTTGTAGGCTGTTATTTGCTGGCTGGCTGTTATTTGTTGGCTGTTATTTGTAGGCTGGCTGTTATTTGTAGGCTGTTATTTGTAGGGTGGCTGTTATTTGTAGGCTGTTATTTGTAGGTTGGCTGTTATTTGTAGGTTGGCTGTTATTTGTAGGCTGTTATTTGTTGGCTGGCTGTTATTTGTTGGCTGTTATTTGTAGGTTTGCTGTTATTTGTTGGCTGCTATTTGTAGGCTGGCTGTTATTTGTAAGTTGGCTGTTATTTGTAGGCTGGCTGTTATTGGTAGGCTGTTATTTGTAGGTTGGCTGTTATTTGTAGGCTGGCTGTTATTTGTTGGCTGTTATTTGTAGGTTGGCTGTTATTTGTAGGCTGGCTGTTATTTGTAGGTTGGCTGTTATTTGTAGGCTGGCTGTTATTTGTAGGCTGTATTTGTAGGTTTGCTGTTATTTGTTATCTGTATTTGTAGGCTGGCTGTTATTTGTTGTCTGTATTTGTAGGCTGGCTGCTATTTGTTGGCTGTATTTGTAGGCTGGCTGCTATTTGTAGGTTGGCTGTTATTTGTTGGCTGTATTTGTAGTCTGGCTGTTATTTGTTGGCTGTATTTGTAGGTTTGCTGTTATTTGTTGGCTGTATTTGTAGGCTGGCTGTTATTTGTTGGCTGTATTTGTAGGCTGGCTGTTATTTTTTGGCTGTATTTGTAGGTTTTCTGTTATTTGTTGGCTATATTTGTAAGTTTTCTGTTATTTGTTGGCTGTATTTGTAGGCTGGCTGCTATTTGTTGGCTGTATTTGTAGGTTGGCTTTTATTTGTAGGCTGGCTGTTATTTGTTGGCTGTATTTGTAGGTTTTCTGTTATTTGTTGGCTGTATTTGTAGGCTGGCTGCTATTTGTTGGCTGTATTTGTAGGTTTTCTGTTATTTGTTGGCTGTATTTGTAGGCTGGCTGTTATTTGTTGGCTGTATTTGTAGGTTTTCTATTATTTGTTGGCTGTATTTGTAGGCTGGCTGCTATTTGTTGGCTGTATTTGTAGGTTGGCTGTATTTGTAGGTTGGCTGTTATTTGTAGGTTTGCTGTTATTTGTAGGCTGCAATTCATTTCAGAAAGTTACTCCCTTCCTTATACCCTTGTTGACTCCCAGAGGGGAGGGGAAAACTTTTTGAAATGTTTAGAAATGAAATGCAGCCATAGAAGTTTCTCTGTTGTTGTCGTTTAGGGTGGCGTTCACATAATTTATTATTCATGTCAGAGAGGGGAGAAGTGCTGTGTGGTTTGTGACCTCAGACCAGCATCAATTACCAGGATGGTGTGCTTCCATGACATTTGTTATCTCTGGCTGTGAATGACAGGAGGAGCCTGTTTATAGTGACTGGAGAGTCTTCAACTAGCCTTGAGGACACAGACGTGGTGAAAATATTGAGGTGATATTCCGCCCACACTGAACTATGTTAGATATGGTAGGGGTGTAATACGATGGGAGTTCTGGAAATCAGTTTGTCATTGTATTACGCTGTATTACGGGGGTTTAGATTGTTTATTACAAAACATATGCTACTCCCCAGTCTGTTCATAAGAAAGTGCTGTTTATTTCCTACGAGGGTTGACTATGATAACTGTGATCATGCCTTGGATGTGTATTGGTGTATTACACCTTTGATTAGATCTGTAAGCAGGTTTAATATTGTTCTGGGGTAATTCCTCCTGTAAGCAGGTTTAATATTGTTCTGGGGTAATTCCCCCTGTAAGCAGGTTTAATATTGTTCTGGGGGTAATTCCTCCTGTAAGCAGGTTTAATATTGTTCTAGGGGGTAATTCCTCCTGTAAGCAGGTTTAAAATTGTTCTAGGGGGTAATTCCTCCTGTAAGCAGGTTTAATATTGTTCTAGGGGGTAATTCCTCCTGTAAGCAGGTTTAAAATTGTTCTAGGGGTAATTCCTCCTGTAAGCAGGTTTAATATTGTTCTGGGTTAATTCCTCCTGTAAGCAGGTTTAATATTGTTCTGGGTTAATTCCTCCTGTAAGCAGGTTTAATATTGTTCTAGGTTAATTCCTCCTGTAAGCAGGTTTAATATTGTTCTGGGGTAACTCCTCCTGTAAGCAGGTTTAATATTGTTCTGGGGGTAATTCCTCCTGTAAGCGGGTTTAATATTGTTCTAGGGGGTAATTCCTCCTGTAAGCAGGTTTAATATTGTTCTAGGGGTAACTCCTCCTGTAAGCAGGTTTAATATTGTTCTAGGGGGTAATTCCTCCTGTAAGCAGGCTTAACATTGTTCTAGGGGGTAATTCCACCTGTAAGCAGGGTTAATATTGTTCTAGGGGTAATTCCTCCTGTAAGCAGGTTTAATATTGTTCTGGGGTAACTCCTCCTGTAAGCAGGTTTAATATGATTCTGGGGGTAATTCCTCCTGTATGTCACGTCCTGACCAGTAAGGGGAAATTTTGTTATTGTAGTATGGTCAGGACATGGCAGGGGTGTGTTTGATTTATGTGTCTTGGGTTTTTGGGTAATGTTCTATGTTGTCTCTTTCTATGTTTGAATGTCTATTTAGTCTATTTCTATGTTCAGGTTTTGGTTTGGCCTTCAATTGGAAGCAGCTGTTCTTCGTTGCTTCTAATTGGAGGTCATATTTAAGTAGGGGGTTTTGGTCACTGTTTTTGTGGGTAGTTGTTCCATGTATAGCTGTATAGGTTTAATATTGTTCTGGGGTAACTCCTCCTGTAAGCAGGTTTAATATTGTTCTAGGGGTAATTCCTCCTGTAAGCAGGTTTAATATTGTTCTAGGGGTAATTCCTCCTGTAAGCAGGTTTAATATTGTTCTAGGGGTAATTCCTCCTGTAAGCAGGTTTAATATTGTTCTAGGGATAATTCCTCCCATCCATCATCAATATGTTGCCCCACCTGAGAGTGGCATGGCAGCACTTGTAGAGACAGAATGTCTCCACACACACACACACACACACACACACACACACACACACACACACACACACACACACACACACACACACACAGAGTTGAGCGCTGATGAGTAATTTCTGCTCAGGCTATTTGAAGCAGAGGAATGATTAGATAGACAGGATGTTATGAAGGAGCTCCACTTCCTCCATCTCTCTCCTCCCCCCCCTCTCTCTCTCTCCTCCCTCTCTCTCTCTCTCTCCTCTCTCTCTCCTCTCTCTCTCCTCCCTATCTTGCCTCTCTCTCTCCTCTCTCTCTCCTCTCTCTCGCTCGCTCTCTCTCTCCTCCCCCTCTCTATCTCTCCTCCCCCTCTCTCTCTCCTCTCTCTCTCTCTCTTCTCTCTCTCCTCTTTCTCTCTCTCTCTCTCTCCTCTCTCTCTCCTCTCTTGCCTCTCTCTCCTCTCTCTCGCTCTCCTCTGTCTCTCTCTCTCCTCTCTCTCTCTGTCCTCTCTCTCTCCTCTCTTGCCTCTCTCTCCTCTCTCTCTCCTCTCTCTCCTCTCTCTCCTCTCTCTCGCTCTCCTCTCTCTCTCTCTCTCTCTCTCTCTCCTCTCTCTCTCTCTCCTCTCTTGCCCTCTCTCTCTCTCTCTCTCTCTCTCTCTCTCTCTCTCTCTCTCTCTCCTCCAAAGAGCCAGGAGATCTTTAATGACCACAGAGGAGCACAGACTAACATCCAACATTGCATTTTTGACTCTGTCTCTTAGATGGAAATGTGAAGATTTGACCTTTTGATGAAATATCAATGTGGTTTAAAAGCTTCGGCCAATTAAATCAGGGCTTGGGAGGGAGGAAGACAAAAAGGTAGAGAGGGACAAAAAGTGCAAGAGAGAGAGAGAGACATGCCAGACTGTCTGCAGCTAACTGTCTGCAGCTAATTGTCTGCTCCACTCAGTGCTTTAGAGAGGACAGGAGAGAAGAGGGGAGATGGCTAAGTGGAATGAATACTAACAAACTTAATACTGTACATCCTGATCCACAGGGGAATACTGTACAGTGCAGTCTGGGCTGCTGGATTGATGGAATACTGTACAGTGCAGTCTGGGCTGCTGGATTGATGGAATACTGTACAGTGCAGTCTGGGCTGCTGGACATACAGAATACTGTACAGTGCAGTCTGGGCTGCTGGACATACAGAATACTGTACAGTGCAGTCTGGGCTGCTGGACATACAGAATACTGTACAGTGCAGTCTGGGCTGCTGGATTGATGGAATACTGTACAGTGCAGTCTGGGCTGCTGGATTGATGGAATACTGTACAGTGCAGTCTGGGCTGCTGGACATACAGAATACTGTACAGTGCAGTCTGGGCTGCTGGACATACAGAATACTGTACAGTGCAGTCTGGGCTGCTGGATAGATAGAATACTGTACAGTGCAGTCTGGGCTGCTGGATTGATGGAATACTGTACAGTGCAGTCTGGGCTGCTGGACATACAGAATACTGTACAGTGCAGTCTGGGCTGCTGGACATACAGAATACTGTACAGTGCAGTCTGGGCTGCTGGACATACAGAATACTGTACAGTGCAGTCTGGGCTGCTGGATGGATAGAATACTGTACAGTGCAGTCTGGGCTGCTGGATTGATGGAATACTGTACAGTGCAGTCTGGGCTGCTGGACATACAGAATACTGTACAGTGCAGTCTGGGCTGCTGGATGGATAGAATACTGTACAGTGCAGTCTGGGCTGCTGGATAGATAGAATACTGTACAGTGCAGTCTGGGCTGCTGGACATACAGAATACTGTACAGTGCAGTCTGGGCTGCTGGATAGATAGAATACTGTACAGTGCAGTCTGGGCTGCTGGACATACAGAATACTGTACAGTGCAGTCTGGGCTGCTGGACATACAGAATACTGTACAGTGCAGTCTGGGCTGCTGGATAGATAGAATACTGTACAGTGCAGTCTGGGCTGCTGGATAGATAGAATACTGTACAGTGCAGTCTGGGCTGCTGGACATACAGAATACTGTACAGTGCAGTCTGGGCTGCTGGATAGATAAAATACTGTACAGTGCAGTCTGGGCTGCTGGACATACAGAATACTGTACAGTGCAGTCTGGGCTGCTGGACATACAGAATACTGTAAAGTGCAGTCTGGGCTGCTGGATTGATGGAATACTGTACAGTGCAGTCTGGGCTGCTGGACATACAGAATACTGTACAGTGCAGTCTGGGCTGCTGGACATACAGAATACTGTACAGTGCAGTCTGGGCTGCTGGATAGATAGAATACTGTACAGTGCAGTCTGGGCTGCTGGATTGATGGAATACTGTACAGTGCAGTCTGGGCTGCTGGACATACAGAATACTGTACAGTGCAGTCTGGGCTGCTGGACATACAGAATACTGTACAGTGCAGTCTGGGCTGCTGGACATACAGAATACTGTACAGTGCAGTCTGGGCTGCTGGATAGATAGAATACTGTACAGTGCAGTCTGGGCTGCTGGACATACAGAATACTGTACAGTGCAGTCTGGGCTGCTGGATGGATAGAATACTGTACAGTGCAGTCTGGGCTGCTGGATGGATAGAATACTGTACAGTGCAGTCTGGGCTGCTGGATAGATAGAATACTGTACAGTGCAGTCTGGGCTGCTGGATAGATAGAATACTGTACAGTGCAGTCTGGGCTGCTGGACATACAGAATACTGTACAGTGCAGTCTGGGCTGCTGGATGGATAGAATACTGTACAGTGCAGTCTGGGCTGCTGGACATACAGAATACTGTACAGTGCAGTCTGGGCTGCTGGATGGATATAATACTGTACAGTGCAGTCTGGGCTGCTGGATAGATAGAATACTGTACAGTGCAGTCTGGGCTGCAGGATAGATGGAATAAGAGCTGCAGCTTTCTGCCCTGGCTGCCCAGGAACTGTGGAACTGTGGAACTGTGGAAATAGGATGTTCAAAACTCATTACACTTCGAACCTGTTAGTCTAATACCAAGACAGCAGTAAGAAGAAGCTGTGCCATGAAGGTGCTTGTTTCAATGAATCTCACAGAAACAGATGCGCAACAGTAGACCATGTAATTTGTAAGGAAATGACGGACTTCAACTAGAGTAAACGTCCCCCAGTGATGTGAACTGAGCTCATCCAAATCAATCACTGTCCATCCGTCCCTACCTTGTCTGTGTGTGTGTGTGTGTGTTTGTGTGTGTGTGTGTGTCCAGTACCTTGTTGTTGGTGTTCGTGTTGATGACCAGATCTCCCTGGTCCAGGAGCAGGTAGGTGTGTGTGTGTGTGTGTGTGTGTGTGTGTGTGTGTGTGTGTGTGTGTGTGTGTGTGTCTGTCAGTGTGTCAGTGTGTGTGTGTGCGTGCATGTGTGGTTCCCTACCTTGTTGTTGGTTCTCATGTTGATAACTAGATCTCCCTGGTCCAGCAGCCTGCATGCGTAGGCGATGTTGACGGCTGTCTCAGGCTTGTCCCCTGTCAGAACCCACACCTGGATCCCTGCCTCTCTCAGGGCCGTGATGGTGTCAGGAACACTGTCCTGCAGACGGTCCTCTATACCCGTGGCCCCTGGGGAACAAACACACGTCCACGGAGGTTACAGTGATGTTGGATTTATTTAGGACCAGGCTACGCAAATAAGGATGCAGTCACAGACAGACAGACGGACGGACGGACGGACGGGCGGGCGGGCGGGCGGGCGGGCGGGCGGGCGGACGGACGGACGGACAGATAGACAGACAGACAGGCAGGCAGGCAGGCAGGCAGGCAGGCAGGCAGGCAGGCAGGCAGGCATACAAGCAGACAGGAAAGCAGACATAAATAGAGGCAGACAGACATGCAGACAAGCAGACAGACAGACAGACAGACAGACAGACAGACAGACAGACAGACAGACAGACAGACAGACAGACAGACAGACAGACAGACAGACAGACAGACAGACAGACAGACAGACAGACAGACAGACAGACAGACAGACATGAAGATAGACAGACAGACAGACAGACAGACAGACAGACAGACAGACAGACAGACAGACAGACAGACAGACAGACAGACAGACAGACAGACAGACAGACAGACAGACAGACAGACAGACAGACAGACAGGCAGATGAACACCCACCTAGCAGAGTGAGGTGTGTCTCCAGGTGTATTGCTGTCTCCATAAGGAGTTCCTCTCTGTTGTTGATGGCAGCCACAGCATCCTGTCTCACCAGGGACCAGTCCTCATAGGTCTTCTTACTAAGTACCTGGAATACACACACACACACGCACACACACACACACACACACACACACACACACACACACACACACACACACACACACACACACACACACACACACACACACACACACACACACACACACAGTACACACACACACACAGTACACACACACACCCCGAGAGAGTGGTGAGACGGGCAGACCAAAACTCAAGCCCAACGTTAACATTTGTTTATTCAGTAAACAAAGAAGAAATGAAATAATAACTTAAATCAACATACTAAATCACTAGCTACAGTAAATCAACATAACTACTAAATCACTAGCTACAGTAAATCAACACTGCTAAATCACCAGCTACAGTAAATCAACATAACTACTAAATCACTAGCTACAGTAAATCAACACTACTAAATCACTAGCTACAGTAAATCAACATAACTACTAAATCACTAGCTACAGTAAATCAACACTACTAAATCACTAGCTACAGTAAATCAACACTACTAAATCACAAGCTACAGTTGTCACGTCCTGACCATAGTAAGATGTTATTTTCTATGGTAGAGTAGGTCAGGGCGTGACAGGGGGTGTTTTGTGTTTTTCTATGTTTTCTATATCTATGTTTAGTTCTTGTTTTCTATTTCTATGTTGTTGTTTTTGGGATGATCTCCAATTAGAGGCAGCTGGTCCTCGTTGTCTCTAATTGGAGATTATACTTAAGTAGGTTTTTTTTTCCACCTGTGTTTGTGGGTAGTTGTCTTCTGTTTAGTCTATGTACCTGACAGAACGGTGCGCTTTCGGTTTTCTCTTTGTTATTTTGTCTTTAGTGTTTTTGTGCTAAAATACACATTCATCATGAGCAATCAACACACTGCGCTTTGGTCCCCTCTCTACGACAACCGTTACAACAGTAAATCAACATAACTACTAAATCACTAGCTACAGTAAATCAACATAACTACTAAATCACTAGCTACAGTAAATCAACACTACTAAATCACTAGCTACAGTAAATCAACATAACTACTAAATCACTAGCTACAGTAAATCAACACTACTAAATCACTAGCTACAGTAAATCAACACTACTAAATCACTAGCTACAGTAAATCAACCTAACTACTAAATCACTAGCTACAGTAAATCAACACTACTAAATCACTAGCTACAGTAAATCAACACTACTAAATCACTAGCTACAGTAAATCAACACTACTAAATCACTAGCTACAGTAAATCAACATAACTACTAAATCACTAGCTACAGTAAATCAACATAACTACTAAATCACTAGCTACAGTAAATCAACATAACTACTAAATCACTAGCTACAGTAAATCAACACAACTACTAAATCACTAGCTACAGTAAATCAACATAACTACTAAATCACTAGCTACAGTAAATCAACCTAACTACTAAATCACTAGCTACAGTAAATCAACATAACTACTAAATCACTAGCTACAGTAAATCAACACTACTAAATCACTAGCTACAGTAAATCAACACTACTAAATCACTAGCTACAGTAAATCAACCTAACTACTAAATCACTAGCTACAGTAAATCAACACTACTAAATCACTAGCTACAGTAAATCAACCTAACTACTAAATCACTAGCTACAGTAAATCAACACTACTAAATCACTAGCTACAGTAAATCAACATAACTACTAAATCACTAGCTACAGTAAATCAACATAACTACTAAATCACTAGCTACAGTAAATCAACATAACTACTAAATCACTAGCTACAGTAAATCAACACAACTACTAAATCACTAGCTACAGTAAATCAACATAACTACTAAATCACTAGCTACAGTAAATCAACACAACTACTAAATCACTAGCTACAGTAAATCAACATAACTACTAAATCACTAGCTACAGTAAATCAACACTACTAAATCACTAGCTACAGTAAATCAACACTACTAAATCACTAGCTACAGTAAATCAACACTACTAAATCACTAGCTACAGTAAATCAACACTACTAAATCACTAGCTACAGTAAATCAACATAAATACTAAATCACTAGCTACAGTAAATCAACACTACTAAATCACTAGCTACAGTAAATCAACACTACTAAATCACTAGCTACAGTAAATCAACATAACTACTAAATCACTAGCTACAGTAAATCATGCACCAGGTACCAGTCCTATTAGGCCCTCCCTCTCAAACACCACCCCAGGAGAGAGGGATATGGAGAAAAGGATGAAGAGAGAGACGCGAACCAAACATTAACAGATGTTTATGAAGCAGACAAAATGCACACAACTAACTTGGTCATACAATCATCACACTGTCATTGTACTTATTGGCTACTTAGACATGTCTCTAAATGTGTCTGGAGGTGTGGGCTCACCTTCTTTGCCAAACAGAGGGTACGTAGTCCTTCCTTGGCGTACCAGTCAAGGTGTTTTTGAGTGCTTGCAGGTATATTCTTATGGCTCCCCTCCATTCTGTTCTCTGTGGAGAGAACAATATAATAACTGAAAGTGATGTCATGACCCAGGTAACATCTCATTGTACCTGTACTAAAGTGGAAATCTGGTCCTGTATAACCCAGGTAATATCTCATTGTACCTGTACTAAAGTGGAAATCTGGTCCTGTATAACCCAGGTAACATCTCATTGTACCTGTACTAAAGGGATAATGTGGTCCTGTATAACCCAGGTAATATCTCATTGTACCTGTACTAAAGTGATAATGTGGTCCTGTATAACCCAGGTAATATCTCATTGTACCTGTACTAAAGTGATAATGTGGTCCTGTATAACCCAGGTAATATCTCATTGTACCTGTACTAAAGTGGTAATGTGGTCCTGTATAACCCAGGTAATATTTCATTGTAACTGTACTTAAGTGGAAATCTGGTCCTATATAACCCAGGTAATATCTCGTTGTACCTGTACTAAAGTGATAATGTGGTCCTGTATAACCCAGGTAATATCTCATTGTACCTGTACTAAAGTGATAATGTGGTCCTGTATAACCCAGGTAATATCTCATTGTAACTGTACTAAAGTGATAATGTGGTCCTGTATAACCCAGGTAATATCTCATTGTAACTGTACTAAAGTGATAATGTGGTCCTGTATAACCCAGGTAATATCTCATTGTAACTGTACTAAAGTGATAATGTGGTCCTGTATAACCCAGGTAATATCTCATTGTACCTGTACTAAAGTGGAAATCTGGTCCTATATAACCCAGGCAATATCTCATTGTACCTGTACTAAAGTGATAATGTGGTCCTGTATAACCCAGGTAATATCTCATTGTACCTGTACTAAAGTGATAATGTGGTCCTGTATAACCCAGGTAATATCTCATTGTAACTATACTAAAGTGATAATGTGGTCCTGTATAACCCAGGTAATATCTCATTGTACCTGTACTAAAGTGATAATGTGGTCCTGTATAACCCAGGTAATATCTCGTTGTACCTGTACTAAAGTGATAATGTGGTCCTGTATAACCCAGGTAATATCTCATTGTAACTGTACTAAAGTGATAATGTGGTCCTGTATAACCCAGGTAATATCTCATTGTAACTGTACTAAAGTGGAAATGTGGTCCTGTATAACCCAGGTAATATCTCATTGTAACTGTACTAAAGTGATAATGTGGTCCTGTATAACCCAGGTAATATCTCATTGTAACTGTACTAAAGTGATAATGTGGTCCTGTATAACCCAGGTAATATCTCATTGTACCTGTACTAAAGTGGAAATCTGGTCCTGTATAACCCAGGTAACATCTCATTGTACCTGTACTAAAGGGATAATGTGGTCCTGTATAACCCAGGTAATATCTCATTGTACCTGTACTAAAGTGGAAATCTGGTCCTGTATAACCCAGGTAACATCTCATTGTACCTGTACTAAAGGGATAATGTGGTCCTGTATAACCCAGGTAATATCTCATTGTACCTGTACTAAAGTGATAATGTGGTCCTGTATAACCCAGGTAATATCTCATTGTACCTGTACTAAAGTGATAATGTGGTCCTGTATAACCCAGGTAATATCTCATTGTACCTGTACTAAAGTGGTAATGTGGTCCTGTATAACCCAGGTAATATTTCATTGTAACTGTACTTAAGTGGAAATCTGGTCCTATATAACCCAGGTAATATCTCGTTGTACCTGTACTAAAGTGATAATGTGGTCCTGTATAACCCAGGTAATATCTCATTGTAACTGTACTAAAGTGATAATGTGGTCCTGTATAACCCAGGTAATATCTCATTGTAACTGTACTAAAGTGATAATGTGGTCCTGTATAACCCAGGTAATATCTCATTGTAACTGTACTAAAGTGATAATGTGGTCCTGTATAACCCAGGTAATATCTCATTGTAACTGTACTAAAGTGATAATGTGGTCCTGTATAACCCAGGTAATATCTCATTGTACCTGTACTAAAGTGGAAATCTGGTCCTATATAACCCAGGCAATATCTCATTGTACCTGTACTAAAGTGATAATGTGGTCCTGTATAACCCAGGTAATATCTCATTGTACCTGTACTAAAGTGATAATGTGGTCCTGTATAACCCAGGTAATATCTCATTGTAACTATACTAAAGTGATAATGTGGTCCTGTATAACCCAGGTAATATCTCATTGTACCTGTACTAAAGTGATAATGTGGTCCTGTATAACCCAGGTAATATCTCGTTGTACCTGTACTAAAGTGATAATGTGGTCCTGTATAACCCAGGTAATATCTCATTGTAACTGTACTAAAGTGATAATGTGGTCCTGTATAACCCAGGTAATATCTCATTGTAACTGTACTAAAGTGGAAATGTGGTCCTGTATAACCCAGGTAATATCTCATTGTAACTGTACTAAAGTGATAATGTGGTCCTGTATAACCCAGGTAATATCTCATTGTACCTGTACTAAAGTGATTATGTGGTCCTGTATAACCCAGGTAATATCTCATTGTACCTGTACTAAAGTGATAATGTGATCCTGGAACCAAGGTAATATCTCATTGTACCTGTACTAAAGTAGTAATGTGGTCCTGTATAACCCAGGTAATATCTCATTGTACCTGTACTAAAGTGATAATGTGGTCCTGTATAACCCAGGTAATATCTCATTGTACCTGTACTAAAGTGATAATGTGGTCCTGTATAACCCAGGTAATATCTCATTGTAACTGTACTAAAGTGATAATGTGGTCCTGTATAACCCAGGTAATATCTCATTGTACCTGTACTTAAGTGGAAATCTGGTCCTATATAACCCAGGTAATATCTCGTTGTACCTGTACTAAAGTGATAATGTGGTCCTGTATAACCCAGGTTATATCTCATTGTAATTGTAATAAAGTGATAATGTGGTCCTGTATAACCCAGGTAATATCTCATTGTAACTGTACTAAAGTGGAAATGTGGTCCTGTATAACCCAGGTAATATCTCATTGTAACTGTACTAAAGTGATAATGTGGTCCTGTATAACCCAGGTAATATCTCATTGTAACTGTACTAAAGTGATAATGTGGTCCTGTATAACCCAGGTAATATCTCATTGTACCTGTACTAAAGTGGTAATGTGGTCCTGTATAACCCAGGTAATATCTCATTGTACCTGTACTAAAGTGATAATGTGGTTCTGTATAACCCAGGTAATATCTCATTGTAACTGTACTAAAGTGGTAATGTGGTCCTGTATAACCCAGGTAACATCTCATTGTACCTGTACTAAAGTGATAATGTGGTCCTGTATAACCCAGGTAATATCTCATTGTACCTGTACTAAAGTGATAATGTGGTCCTGTATAACCCAGGTAATATCTCATTGTAACTGTACTAAAGTGATAATGTGGTCCTGTATAACCCAGGTAATATCTCATTGTACCTGTACTAAAGTGGTAATGTGGTCCTGTATAACCCAGGTAATATCTCATTGTACCTGTACTAAAGTGATAATGTGGTCCTTTATAACCCAGGTAATATCTCATTGTAACTATACTAAAGTGGTAATGTGGTCCTGTATAACCCAGGTAATATCTCATTGTACCTGTACTAAAGTGGTAATGTAGTCCTGTATAACCCAGGTAATATCTCATTGTACCTGTACTAAAGTGGTAATGTGGTCCTGTATAACCCAGGTAATATCTCATTGTATCTGTACTAAAGTAGTAATGTGGTCCTGTATAACCCAGGTAATATCTCATTGTACCTGTACTAAAGTGGTAATGTGGTCCTGTATAACCCAGGTAATATCTCATTGTAACTGTACTTAAGTGGAAATCTGGTCCTATATAACCCAGGTAATATCTCGTTGTACCTGTACTAAAGTGATAATGTGGTCCTGTATAACCCAGGTAATATCTCATTGTACCTGTACTAAAGTGATAATGTGGTCCTGTATAACCCAGGTAATATCTCATTGTAACTGTACTAAAGTGATAATGTGGTCCTGTATAACCCAGGTAATATCTCATTGTAACTGTACTAAAGTGATAATGTGGTCCTGTATAACCCAGGTAATATCTCATTGTAACTGTACTAAAGTGATAATGTGGTCCTGTATAACCCAGGTAATATCTCATTGTACCTGTACTAAAGTGATAATGTGGTCCTGTATAACCCAGGTAATATCTCATTGTACCTGTACTAAAGTGATAATGTGGTCCTGTATAACCCAGGTAATATCTCATTGTAACTGTACTAAAGTGATAATGTGGTCCTGTATAACCCAGGTAATATCTCATTGTACCTGTACTTAAGTGGAAATCTGGTCCTATATAACCCAGGTAATATCTCGTTGTACCTGTACTAAAGTGATAATGTGGTCCTGTATAACCCAGGTTATATCTCATTGTAATTGTACTAAAGTGATAATGTGGTCCTGTATAACCCAGGTAATATCTCATTGTAACTGTACTAAAGTGGAAATGTGGTCCTGTATAACCCAGGTAATATCTCATTGTAACTGTACTAAAGTGATAATGTGGTCCTGTATAACCCAGGTAATATCTCATTGTAACTGTACTAAAGTGATAATGTGGTCCTGTATAACCCAGGTAATATCTCATTGTACCTGTACTAAAGTGGTAATGTGGTCCTGTATAACCCAGGTAATATCTCATTGTACCTGTACTAAAGTGATAATGTGGTCCTTTATAACCCAGGTAATATCTCATTGTAACTGTACTAAAGTGGTAATGTGGTCCTGTATAACCCAGGTAACATCTCATTGTACCTGTACTAAAGTGATAATGTGGTCCTGTATAACCCAGGTAATATCTCATTGTACCTGTACTAAAGTGGTAATGTGGTCCTGTATAACCCAGGTAACATCTCATTGTACCTGTACTAAAGTGATAATGTGGTCCTGTATAACCCAGGTAATATCTCATTGTACCTGTGCTAAAGTGATAATGTGGTCCTGTTTAACCCAGGTAATATGTCATTGTACCTGTACTAAAGTGGTAATGTGGTCCTGTATAACCCAGGTAATATCTCATTGTACCTGTACTAAAGTGATAATGTGGTCCTGTATAACCCAGGTAACATCTCATTGTACCTGTACTAAAGTGGTAATGTGGTCCTGTATAACCCAGGTAATATCTCATTGTACCTGTACTAAAGTGGTAATGTGGTCCTGTATAACCCAGGTAATATCTCATTGTACCTGTACTAAAGTGGTAATGTGGTCCTGTTTGGAACAGTTGATAGAACATGGCTCTTGCAACGCCAAGAGTCGTGGGTTGAATTCCCACTGCGGCCACCCGTACATAAAATGTATGCACACGCAAGTCGTTTTGGGTAAAAGTGTCTGCTAAATGGCCTATGTACTATGTTGTATTATGATATATAATTCTATAATGATATTAGTTTATCCTGATCACATGACCTGACCAGGTAACTGTGTCTGAAGGGCCCAGAATGTTTCTCTAATCAGGTCACATGATGAAGCTATAATAGTTTACAAGCACCTGTCATATTTAACAGTACCATACAGTACCATACAGTACCATACAGCACCATACAGCACCATACAGTATCATACAGAACCATGCAGTACCATATAGAACCATCCAGTACCATACAGCAACATGCAGTAACATACAGTAACATACAGCACCATGCAGCACTATGCAGCAGCATACAGTACCATACAGTGCCATACAGTACCATACAGTACCATACAGTACCATACAGCACCATACAGTACTATATAGCACCATACAGTACTTATAAACCTACCTGCATATGGAGTCTCTAAAAGCTCCATCATTGTGTTGTCCGCCCCTTTGGTATACATCACTATCTCCCTGGTGATTGGATGACACAACACCACCGACATCCTCTTCCTGATGGGGTCAAAGGTCAGGGTGTCCAGCACCTGATAGGTCAGCTCTTGCCCGTGAGGTAACCTCACTGTGACGCTGTCTGGGGTACGGGCCAATAGGGTGAAGCCGTACGCCTTGGCAGCGTACACCAGCGCTGCCTCATCTGGACTCTCTGCCTCGTAGCATAGCTGATCAGCAGTGTCCACTACCAGCCCAGGTCTGGGAATGTTGGCTGGGGTAGAGACAGAGACAGAAAGACAGAGAGAGACAGAGAGAGACAGAGAGAGAGACAGAGACAGAGACAGAGACAGAGACAGAGAGACAGCGAGTGACAGAGACAGAGACAGAGAGAGAGACAGAGACAGAGACAGAGAGAGAGACAGAGACAGAGAGAGACAGAGACAGAGAGACAGAGACAGAGAGACAGAGACAGAGAGACAGAGAGTGAAAGAGACAGAGAGAGAGAGAGTGACAGAGACAGAGAGAGACAGAGACAGAGAGACAGAGAGAGACAGAGACAGAGACAGTGACAGTGTCGTGTTAGATCAACACTTAGCTATTTATCTGGTTAGCTGATTGTGATTATAATTCACTTCCAGAGGCATGTGTCTTTCAATGCCTTTATATGTGTCAGTGTTGTAGATTTGTGTAGTTTTAGTGTTGCAACTCTATCAATATAATTTGTACTTGCTGTTTTTTGTGCACTAGTTCTGAGACTGTAAGAGTTATATTAAACAACACTGAGTCGTTCTCTCCCTCTACCCACCCTTGGTGTTGGTCTGGCTGGCCTGCCCCTCTGCGATGGTGTGGTGGTGGTTAGCCACATGGCTGTTGACTGGGCCAGAGGGGCTGCTGTTGGTGTTGTCCAGATCCTCCTTCTCAGTCATGGGCTGCCAGGAGCGGATAGTGTGAAGTAGAGAATACATCTTCCTTACCAAGGACTGGAGGAGGTCCACAGAGCTCTGGGAGAGAGAGGGACTCGGACGCCCACTAGCCTAGGGAAAGAATGGATTGTGGCTTTTTTATATAGTGCTACACTGTTTTTTTGTAAAAGATTCAAAGTGCTGAAGCAGTAAACCTGGCACTTGGCTTTTTGTAATGCAGTCCATAATAAACTGACAGGAATGTCAGTAACATGTCACCTTGAGTGAACTATAAGTCCAATGGTTAAATGGTTAGCAGTGGTGTAAAGTACTTAAGTAAAAATACTTTTTTGGGTATCTGTACTTTAGTTATATTTTTGAAAACTTTTACTTTTATTTTACTACATTCCAAAAGAAAATAATGTACTTTTACGCAAGTAGTATTTTACTGGGGGACTTTCACTGTTACTTGAATCATTTTCTATTTTAAGGTATCTTTACTTTTACTGAAGTATGAGAATTTAGTACTTTTTCTACCACTGGTCTTATGAGACAATGAGGAACCTGTGTTCTGATCATCCAATCAACAACTCCGGTCTGCCTGTCATTGCACAACAAGGGGCACGCCCACTTAACCAATAGGAATTACTGTTTTGACCTTCCCATTCTGAGTTCATGGGACAGCCCGCCGGCCTCTCTCGTACTTCCCCGACACAATCAGGAACTCTTGGTAATCAAATTAACGAGGGCGTATCTCCCCATGCCGTGCCATGCCAAGTGTGTGTGTGTGTGTGTGTGTGTGTGTGTGTGTGTGTGTGTGTGTGTGTGTGTGTGTGTGTGTGTGTGTGTGTGTGTGTGTGTGTGTGGTTAATTTAGTAAAAAGGGACCTAAACATTTTGTCTGGAGCATCAAAGAGCAATTAGGTAAATTAACACTGACCACTGATGAGAGAGAAGGAGAACGTTTTGGCCAACAACGTTTCCAGCGAGGACAGAGCACGTATATAATTCAAGATAAATTTGAGAAGCAGATAGATAAAGAGGCAGACTAATTTAATTGATGGCTCTGCTGAAATACATAAATTGGATTTCTCTTCACTTGCGTACCTCACTGTTCCTACTACCAAATATCTGGACTGCAGGGCAGTACTACAGCCTTATTGCCAGATATCTGGACTGCAGGGCAGATCTATAGCCTTACTACCAGATATCTGGACTGCAGGGCAGTACTACAGCCTTACTGTCAGATATCTGGACTGCAGGGCAGTGCCATAGCCTTACTACCAGATATCTGGACTGCAGGGCAGTGCTATAGCCTTACTACCAGATATCTGGACTGCAGGGCAGTACTACAGCCTTACTGCCAGATATCTGGACTGCAGGGCAGTGCTATAGCCTTACTACCAGATATCTGGACTGCAGGGCAGTACTACAGCCTTACTGCCAGATATCTGGACTGCAGGGCAGTACGATGGCCTTACTTCGAGATATCTGGACTGCAGGGCAGTACTATAACCTTACTGCCAGATATCTGGACTGCAGGGCAGTACTATAGCCTTACTGTCAGATATCTGAACTGCAGGGCAGTACTATAGCCTTACTGCCAGATATCTGGACTGCAGGGCAGTACTATAGCCTTACTGTCAGATATCTGGACTGCAGGGCAGAACTCTACCCTACAGATATCCTATAAGTATAATGTACTTCCTAGAAATTCTGTTCTGGTAAAATTGCACATTTTCAACCATCAGGATCTGTCACGAAGGCAGCCTTTAATTTAGGAAGGTTTAATATTATGATCAAGATCAAATATTGATATATAACCTGGGGTCTTAGAAGTTGAGGTTACAAAACCATCTCCCTCTCTCCCTCCTTTCCTCCCCCTCTTCCTCCACTCCTCCTCATTGCTTCTCCTCCTTCCCTCTTCTGCATCCCATCTCCCTCTCTCCCTCCTTTCCTCCCCCTCTTACTCCACACCTCCTCCTCGCTTCTCCTCCTTCCCTCCTCTGCATCCCATCTCCCTCTCTCCCCCTTTTCCTCCCCCTCTTCCTCCACTCTTCCTCCTCGCTTCTCCTCCTTCCCTCCCCCCTTTCCTCCCCCTCTTCCTCCTCGCTTCTCCTCCTTCCCTCCTCTGTATCCCATCTCCCTCTCTCCCCCCTTTCCTCCCCCTCTTCCTCCACTCTTCCTCCTCGCTTCTCCTCCTTCCCTCCTCTGTATCCCATCTCCCTCTCTCCCCCCTTTCCTCCCCCTCTTCCTCCACTCTTCCTCCTCGCTTCTCCTCCTTCCCTCCTCTGCATCCCATCTTCCTCTCTCCCCATTTTCTCCCCCTCTTCCTCCTCGCTTCTCCTCCCTCCCTCCTCCGCATCCCATCTTCCTGTCTCCTACACCAAGTCAGGGTCACAGTGAAGAGAAGAGAACGGAGGAGAGGAACGGAACACTTGGAACAGAGCACGACTCACTCTCCGTCTTTGAGCCTGAGCCTGCGTTGCCGTGGAAACCACCACCGTGTTGCAGACAGCAAGAGCCAGGAAGAAGTCAAGGTAGAGATCTGTTTCCTGGCAGCCACCAGGCCCGTCACCACCACCTCTCAGAACACGCTGAAGTAGCTTTCTGTCTGGCACCACCTCTGTTTCCTGTACACAGAAAGGACAGGGGGACAGAATGAAACACCATACTGTTTTACTGTACCTCTATGGGACGGGGTTGGTTATAAAAGTGTTAATGCAGTATGGGCTGTGGAGTACAGTGCCTTCAGAAAGGTTTTTCCAAATGTTGTTGAGTTACAGCCTAAATTTAAAATTGATTCAATAGAGTATTTTTTTGTCACTTTTTTTGTCACTACCCCCACAATGTCAAAGGAAATATGTTTGCTGCTACCTACTGCTACCTACTGCTGCTATCTAATGCTGCTACCTACTGCTGCTATCTACTGCTGCTACCTACTGCTGCTATCTACTGCTGCTACCTACTGCTGCTATCTACTGCTGCTACCTACTGCTGCTATCTACTGCTGCTACCTACTGCTGCTATCTACTGCTGCTACCTACTGCTGCTACCTACTGCTGCTATCTACTGCTGCTATCTACTGCTGCTACCTACTGCTGCTACCTACTGCTGCTACCTACTGCTGCTACCTACTGCTGCTATCTACTGCTGCTATCTACTGCTGCTACCTACTGCTGCTACCTACTGCTGCTATCTACTGCTGCTACCTATTACTACTATCTACTGCTGCTACCTACTGCTGCTACCTACTGCTGCTATCTAATGCTGCTATCTACTACTATCTACTGCTGCTACCTACTGCTGCTACCTACTGCTGCTATCTACTGCTGCTACCTACTGCTGCTATCTACTGCTGCTACCTACTACTGCTATCTACTGCTGCTACCTACTGCTGCTATCTACTGCTGCTACCTACTGCTGCTACCTACTGCTGCTATCTACTGCTGCTATCTACTGCTATCTACTGCTGCTACCTACTGCTGCTACCTACTGCTGCTATCTACTGCTACTATCTACTGCTACTATCTACTGCTGCTACCTACTGCTGCTATCTACTACTATCTACTGCTGCTACCTACTGCTGCTATCTACTGCTGCTATCTACTGCTGCTTTTTACTGCTGCTTTCTACTGCTGCTGCCTACTGCTGCTACCTACTGCTGCTGCCTACTGCTGTATGTCTGGATGACAATGAATACTGTATATCTGTGTCCCCAATCGCACCCTATTCCCTACTGGTCCTGGTCAAAAGTAGGCACTACTGTATATTGGGAACAAAGTGCCATTTGGGATGCATGACTAATCTAGCTCATGTTTATCGGCAATGTGATGTAATGTGAGGTTAATGTGATGTTGATGTTGATGTAATGTTGATGTTGATGTGATGTAATGTGATGTAATGTGATGTTGATGTTGATGTTGATGTAATGTGATGTTGATGTTGATGTGATGTAATGTTGATGTTGATGTGATGTAATGTGATGTAATGTTGATGTGATGTTGATGTGATGTAATGTTGATGTTGATGTAATGTGATGTGATGTTGATGTGATGTTGATGTGATGGTGATGTTAATGTGATGTGACGTGATGTAATGTTGATGTTGATGTTGATGTTGATGAGATGTGATGTTGATGTGATGGTGATGTTAATGTGATGTGATGTAATGTTGATGTAATGTGATGTGATGTGATGGTGATGTTGATGTGATGTAATGTTGATGTTGATGTAATGTGATGTGATGTTGATGTGATGTTGATGTGATGTTGATGTGATGTTGATGTGATGGTGATGTGATGTAATGTTGATGTTGATGAGATGTGATATGATGTTGATGTGATGGTGATGTTAATGTGATGTGATGTAATGTAATGTTGATGTAATGTGATGTGATGTTGATGTGATGTTGATGTGATGTTGATGTTGATGAGATGTGATGTTGATGTGATGGTGATGTTAATGTGATGTGATGTAATGTTGATGTTGATGAGATGTGATGTTGATGTGATGGTGATGTGATGTAATGTTGATGTTGATGAGATGTGATGTGATGTTGATGTGATGTTAATGTGATGTAATGTGATGTAATGTTGATGTTGATGACATGTGATGTGATGTTGATGTGATGTGATGTGATATCAGTAGCCCATGGCGTCATGTTGCTCAGCATGACCATCTGTGCAACTACAGATACGGCAAAGGGACACACCCACCCACGCACCCACTGACCACAGAGTCATAAAAACATTATATGCTGTGTTTTAGGTTGAGTTATTTTAAGCATTGTACCATCCAGAACTTTCTTGCTTGAGCAGTATGGATACATTGGGTACTCAGCCTAACAAATACATTGCTTCTATTGTTGTTGTTATTGTTATCATAAAGCTATAATCTCACCAGTGGACTGCTGAATGCTACTTCCCCTTGGGCACTTCCTTCCTTGTTCCTGTGAGGTCGCTGGGCGCCATGGCAACATTGTATTACTTCTGGGTCATGGTCATGGTTGTCTTCCAGGGTCCATCCTGTCCTCAAGGGGAGTGGTCTCTGGTGGAAGAGGACCTCTTCCTCTGTGTCATCAGCCTCCCCAAGGACAGCCAGACGGATGTCTGGAGAGGAGAGCCAAAACATGTTCACTGTACTCACTCAGTTAGTATAAGCTGGGCCCATATCTGTTTGTACTGTGGAGCCAACTCCTGTTGATGTTTAATGATCATAGGGGTTGGCTAGACAGCATAAACAGATCCTGGAGCAGATTACAGTCAGTAGACTACAGAACCAGATGAAACTAGAAAGGGTCATTTTTCACCATTACTGGTGCTAGAACCCCTAATTAAAACTGCATCAGCATTTCAGGGGCCTAGCTCAAGGCCAGAGCCCCACAATATTCTGTCTTTAAAAACATTTGAATGTTCTGAGAGAAATGAGGAAACATTGGGTTGATAACAAGAGAGAGGTAGATTCCTATAGCAGTACCTGCTAAACTGTAGTCCAGATGGTTGAAACCAGGGTTAAAGTTGGTAAGCCAGCGGGGTTTGTGGAACTCCTTAATTTGTTTATACCATCAAAGACTGGACCACCAACAAACATCTATGCTGTAGCAAGTCACATTAAAATACCTAAAAAACAACTAAGTAGAGAATAGTGGAAGAGCTCAAATTACATCCAGTGACCTTGATGATCACAATCAACCAATGTCTTTATAGTCCCAATTGGGTACATAGGTCCTCGGATGCTATTTGAACAGCAGGGCATGTTCAACTGGTTTCAGTTCCAAATGTTTCTTTACAGTTCCCATTGTTTCTTCACGCTTCCAGTTGTTTATTTACAGTTCCCCAGTGGTGTAAAGTATTTATTAAGTAAAAATACTTTAAAGTACTACTTAAGCCGTTTTTGGGGGTATCTGTACTTTACTATTTATATTTTTGACAACTTATACTTTTACTCCACTACATTCCTAAAGAAAATAATGTACATTTTACTCCCTAACCCTAACCCATTTTAAATGATGTCACGACTTACACCAAAGGTGGCTCCTCTCCCTGTTCGGGTGGTGCTCGGCGGTCGTCGTCGCCGGCCTGCTAGCTGCCACCGATCCCATTTTCCTTTTCGTTTGTGTCTGCCGGTTTTTTCCCACCTGTGTTTAGTTAAGTTGATTTCGGTGGGTTTATATACACCTCGCTGCATGCTAGGCTTTGTGCGGGATTATTTGTGTGTATTGCATGTTAGGGGTGCGTGCCTGCACCATGGGGTTTCGATTTATTTTCGGTAGATGTTACCGTGCGCTTTTTTAGACTTTGTTTTTGGAGTCGAGGTTTCTCCTCCGTGTGTGCGGTTTATTCCCTGTGGGTGGCGACTACGTTTGTGCGTGTTTTTCCCAGTTGTTTGTATTTGTGAGTTCGGGACCGCCTTATTAAACGTTGTATGCCACTGGAACTTCTTTGCTCTCCTGCTCCTGATTCCTACCCCCCCCCCACCACCACTAGGAGGCATTGTTACGCTGACACCCAAATGTACTCGTTACATTTTGAATGCTTAACAGGACAGAAAATGGTCCAATTCACACACTTCTCAAGAGAACATCCCCGGTCAACTCTACTGCCACTGATCTGGCAGACTCACTAAACACAAATGCTTCATTTGTAAATTATGTCTGAGTATTGGAGTGTGATCCTGGCTGTCCGTAAATAAAAAAAATTGAAAAAATTGTGCTGTCTGGTTTGCTTAATATAAGGGATTTTGAATTATTCATACATTTACTTTTGATCCTTAAGTACATTTTAAAACAAAATAATTTTACTCAAGTAGTATTTTACTGGGTGACTTTCACTATTACTTGAGTCATTTTCTATTGAGGATAGCTTTACTTTTACTCAAGTATGAAAATGTTATACTTTTTCCACCACTGCAGTTCCCATTGTTTCTTTGCAGTTCCCATTGTTTCTTTACAGTTCCCATTGTTTGTTTACAGTTCCCATTGTTTCTTTACAGTTCCCATTGTTTGTTTACAGTTCCCATTGTTTGTTTACAGTTCCCATTGTTTGTTTATTGTTCCCATTGTTTCTTTACAGTTTCCATTGTTTGTTTACAGTTCCCATTGTTTCTTTACAGTTCCCATTGTTTGTTTACAGTTCCCATTGTTTCTTTACAGTTTCCATTGTTTGTTTACAGTTCCCATTGTTTGTTTACAGTTCCCATTGTTTGTTTACAGTTCCCATTGTTGTTTACAGTTCCCATTGTTTGTTTACAGTTCCCATTGTTTGTTTACAGTTCCCATTGTTTGTTTATTGTTCCCATTGTTTCTTTACAGTTTCCATTGTTTGTTTATAGTTCCCATTGTTTCTTTGCCTTCCCCATTGTTTCTTTATAATTCCCATTGTTTCTTTACCATTCTCGTTGTGTGCATACTCGGTTCCCATGATGGTGCATCTTCTGAACACCATCTTGTTCTCTGTGAGGGTACCAGTCTTGTCCGAGAAGACGTACTGAATCTGTCCCAGGTCCTCAGTGATGTTGAGGGTTCTACACTGGACTCTGCTGTCTGTCTCTTCATCATACAGGTCTATGTCGTTAGTGATGAAGAACACCTGACCCACCTTCACAATTTCAATGGATACGTACAAGGAGATGGGAATCAGGATCTGGAGGAGAAGGAAGAGAGGAGGGAGGAAGAGATGAGGGAAGGAGGAAAAGAGGAGGGAGAGAGGAAGAGAGGAGGGAGGTAGGGAGGAAGAGAGGAGGAAGGAAGGAAGGATAGAAGGAAAGAAGGAAGGAAGGAAGGAAGGAAGGAAGGAAGGAAGGAAGGAAGGAAGGAAGGAAGGAAGGAAGGAAGGAAGGAAGACAAAGGGTTGATGGTTGTCCAACAGTCACAGTCAGAGTGATGTCATACTGGTGCACACTCAAATTCACAGACACACAAATGCTTTATGGCTGTTCACCGATCATGATGTTTCTCCCAACACACACACATACACACACACTCTCTCTACCTGCAGTAGTATGATCATAGTGAAGAACATATAGAAGCTAGACAGGGGGGGCTGGTCCAGATGACCATGGCTGTCTGGTATCAGGAAGAGAGGCATGCTGGGAAATGACTCCAGCCAGATGTAATGACCTGTTTGGGGAAGGTGAGGGGAAAAGGAGGGAGGGAGAAGGGAATGAAGGGATGAGAGAATGGAGTGAAAGGAAGTGGAAGAGGAAGGACAAGGAATGGAGCAAAAGGAGGTGAGAAAGGACAAGAGGAGGGTAATAACAGGAGGAGAGGAGGGTAATAACAGGATGAGAAGAGGGTAAGAACAGGAGGAGAAGAGGGTAATAACAGGAGGAGAGGAGGGTAATAACAGGAGGAGAGGAGGGTAATAACAGGATGAGAAGAGGGTAAGAACAGGAGGAGAAGAGGGTAATAACAGGAGGAGAGGAGGGTAATAACAGGAGGAGAGGAGAGGAGGGTAAGAACAGGAGGAGAAGAGGGTAATAACAGGAGGAGAAGAGGGTAATAACAGGAGGAGAGGAGGGTAATAACAGGATGAGAAGAGGGTAAGAACAGGAGGAGAAGAGGGTAATAACAGGATGAGAAGAGGGTAAGAACAGGAGGAGAAGAGGGTAATAACAGGATGAGAAGAGGGTAAGAACAGGAGGAGAGGAGGGTAATAACAGGAGGAGAGGAGGGTAAGAACAGGAGGAGAAGAGGGTAATAACAGGAGGGGAGGAGGGTAATAACAGGAGGAGAAGAGGGTAAGAACAGGAGGAGAGGAGGGTAAGAACAGGAGGAGAAGAGGGTAATAACAGGAGGAGAAGAGGGTAAGAACAGGAGGAGAGGAGGGGTAAGAACAGGAGGAGAAGAGGGTAATAACAGGAGGAGAAGAGGGTAATAACAGGAGGAGAAGAGGGTAATAACAGGAGGAGAGGAGGGTAATAACAGGAGGAGAAGAGGGTAATAACAGGAGGAGAAGAGGGTAATAACAGGAGGAGAAGAGGGTAATAACAGGATGAGAAGAGGGTAAGAACAGGAGGAGAAGAGGGTAATAACAGGAGGAGAGGAGGGTAATAACAGGAGGAGAAGAGGGTAATAACAGGAGGAGAAGAGGGTAATAACAGGAGGAGAAGAGGGTAATAACAGGATGAGAAGAGGGTAAGAACAGGAGGAGAAGAGGGTAAGAACAGGAGGAGAGGAGGGTAATAACAGGAGGAGAAGAGGGTAAGAACAGGAGGAGAGGAGGGTAATAACAGGAGGAGAAGAGGGTAATAACAGGAGGAGAAGAGGGTAATAACAGGAGGAGAAGAGGGTAATAACAGGAGGAGAGGAGGGTAATAACAGGAGGAGAAGAGGGTAATAACAGGAGGAGAAGAGGGTAATAACAGGAGGAGAAGAGGGTAAGAACAGGAGGAGAAGAGGGTAATAACAGGAGGAGAGGAGGGTAATAACAGGAGGAGAAGAGGGTAATAACAGGAGGAGAAGAGGGTAATAACAGGAGGAGAAGAGGGTAAGAACAGGAGGAGAAGAGGGTAATAACAGGAGGAGAAGAGGGTAAGAACAGGAGGAGAAGAGGGTAATAACAGGAGGAGAAGAGGGTAATAACAGGAGGAGAGGAGGGTAATAACAGGAGGAGAAGAGGGTAAGAACAGGAGGAGAAGAGGGGTAATAACAGGAGGAGAGGAGGGTAATAACAGGAGGAGAAGAGGGGTAATAACAGGAGGAGAAGAGGGTAATAACAGGAGGAGAAGAGGGTAAGAACAGGAGGAGAAGAGGGTAAGAACAGGAGGAGAGGAGGGTAATAACAGGAGGAGAAGAGGGTAATAACAGGAGGAGAAGAGGGTAAGAACAGGAGGAGAAGAGGGTAAGAACAGGAGGAGAAGAGGTAATAACAGGAGGAGAAGAGGGTAAGAAACAGGAGGAGAAGAGGGTAAGAACAGGAGGAGAGGAGGGTACTAACAGGAGGAGAAGAGGGTAAGAACAGGAGTGGAGAGGAGGGTAAGAACAGGAGGCAGAGGAGCGGGTTTTAAAACAGGAGGAGAGGAGGGAGTCAACATCGAGGAAGAGGGTAATAACAGGAGGAGAAGAGGGTAATAACAGGATGGAGAGAGGGTAAGAACAGGAGGAGAAGAGGGTAAGAACAGGAGAGGAGAAGAGGGGTCATAAAAGGAGGAGAAGGGGTAATAAACAGGAGGAGACGAGGGTAAGAACAGGAGGAGAGGAGGGTAATAACAGGAGGACGAGGAGGGTAATAACAGGATGAGAGAGGGTAATAACAGGAGGAGAGGAGGGTAATAACAGGAGGAGAAGAGGGTAGAACAGGAGGAGAGGAGGGTAATAACAGGAGGAGAAGAGGGTAATAACAGGAGGAGAAGAGGGTAAGAACAGGAGGAGAAGAGGGTAAGAACAGGAGGAGAGGAGGGTAATAACAGGAGGAGAAGAGGGTAATAACAGGAGGAGAAGAGGGTAAGAACAGGAGGAGAGGAGGGTAATAACAGGAGGAGAAGAGGGTAATAACAGGAGGAGAAGAGGGTAAGAACAGGAGGAGAAGAGGGTAAGAACAGGAGGAGAAGAGGGTAATAACAGGAGGAGAAGAGGGTAATAACAAGAGGAGAGGAGGGTAATAACAGGAGGAGAAGAGGGTAAGAACAGGAGGAGAGGAGGGTAATAACAGGATGAGAAGAGGGTAAGAACAGGAGGAGAAGAGGGTAAGAACAGGAGGAGAAGAGGGTAATAACAGGAGGAGAAGAGGGTAAGAACAGGAGGAGAAGAGGGTAATAACAGGAGGAGAAGAGAGGAGGGTAAGAACAGGAGGAGAAGAGGGTAAGAACAGGAGGAGAGGAGGGTAATAACAGGAGGAGAAGAGGGTAAGAACAGGAGGAGAGGAGGGTAATAACAGGAGGAGAAGAGGGTAATAACAGGAGGAGAAGAGGGTAATAACAGGAGGAGAAGAGGGTAATAACAGGAGGAGAGGAGGGTAATAACAGGAGGAGAAGAGGGTAATAACAGGAGGAGAAGAGGGTAATAACAGGAGGAGAAGAGGGTAAGAACAGGAGGAGAAGAGGGTAATAACAGGAGGAGAGGAGGGTAATTACAGGAGGAGAAGAGGGTAATAACAGGAGGAGAAGAGGGTAATAACAGGAGGAGAAGAGGGTAAGAACAGGAGGAGAAGAGGGGTAATAACAGGAGGAGAAGAGGGTAAGAACAGGAGGAGAAGAGGGTAATAACAGGAGGAGAAGAGGGTAATAACAGGAGGAGAAGAGGGTAATAACAGGATGAGAGGAGGGTAATAACAGGAGGAGAAGAGGGTAAGAACAGGAGGAGAGGAGGGTAAGAACAGGAGGAGAGGAGGGTAATAACAGGAGGAGAAGAGGGTAATAACAGGAGGAGAAGAGGGTAATAACAGGAGGAGAAGAGGGTAAGAACAGGAGGAGAGGAGGGTAATAACAGGAGGAGAGGAGGGTAATAACAGGATGAGAAGAGGGTAATAACAGGAGGAGAGGAGGGTAATAACAGGAGGAGAAGAGGGTAAGAACAGGAGGAGAGGAGGGTAATAACAGGAGGAGAAGAGGGTAATAACAGGAGGAGAAGAGGGTAATAACAGGAGGAGAAGAGGGTAAGAACAGGAGGAGAGGAGGGTAATAACAGGAGGAGAAGAGGGTAATAACAGGAGGAGAAGAGGGTAAGAACAGGAGGAGAGGAGGGTAATAACAGGAGGAGAAGAGGGTAATAACAGGAGGAGAAGAGGGTAAGAACAGGAGGAGAAGAGGGTAAGAACAGGAGGAGAAGAGGGTAATAACAGGAGGAGAAGAGGGTAATAACAAGAGGAGAGGAGGGTAATAACAGGAGGAGAAGAGGGTAAGAACAGGAGGAGAGGAGGGTAATAACAGGAGGAGAAGAGGGTAAGAACAGGAGGAGAAGAGGGTAAGAACAGGAGGAGAAGAGGGTAATAACAGGAGGAGAAGAGGGTAAGAACAGGAGGAGAAGAGGGTAATAACAGGAGGAGAAGAGAGGAGGGTAAGAACAGGAGGAGAAGAGGGTAAGAACAGGAGGAGAAGAGGGTAATAACAGGATGAGAAGAGGGTAATAACAGGAGGAGAAGAGGGTAAGAACAGGAGGAGAGGAGGGTAATAACAGGAGGAGAAGAGGGTAAGAACAGGAGGAGAGGAGGGTAATAACAGGAGGAGAAGAGGGTAATAACAGGAGGAGAAGAGGGTAATAACAGGAGGAGAGGAGGGTAATAACAGGAGGAGAAGAGGGTAATAACAGGAGGAGAGGAGGGTAATAACAGGAGGAGAAGAGGGTAAGAACAGGAGGAGAGGAGGGTAATAACAGGAGGAGAAGAGGGTAATAACAGGAGGAGAAGAGGGTAATAACAGGAGGAGAAGAGGGTAAGAACAGGAGGAGAAGAGGGTAATAACAGGAGGAGAAGAGGGTAATAACAGGAGGAGAAGAGGGTAAGAACAGGAGGAGAAGAGGGTAATAACAGGAGGAAGAAGAGGGTAAGAACAGGAGGAGAGGAGTGGTAATAACAGGAGGAGAAGAGGGTAATAACAGGGAGGAGAAGAGGGTAAGAACAGGAGGAGAAGAGGGTAAGACAGGAGGAGAAGAGGGTAATAACAGGAGGAGAAGGAGTGGTAATAACAAGAGGAGAGGAGGGGTAATAACAGGAGGAGAAGAGGGTAAGAACAGGAGGAGAGGAGGGTAATAACAGGAGGAGAAGAGGGTAAGAACAGGAGGAGAAGAGGGTAAGAACAGGAGGAGAGAGGGTAATAACAGGAGGAGAAGAGGGTAAGAACAGGAGGAGAAGAGGTACTAATAACAGGAGGAGAAGAGAGGAGGGTAAGAACAGGAGGAGAAGAGGGTAAGAACAGGAGGAAGAAGAGGGTAATAACAGGATGAGAAGAGGGTAATAACAGGAGGAGAAGAGGGTAAGAACAGGAGGAGGAGGAGGGTAATAACAGGAGGAAGAAGGAGGTAAGAACAGGAGGAGAGGAGGGTAATAACAGGAGGAGAAGAGGGTAATAACAGGAGGAGAAGAGGGTAATAACAGGAGGAGAGGAGGGTAATAACAGGAGGAGAAGAGGGTAATAACAGGAGGAGAGGAGGGTAATAACAGGAGGAGAAGAGGGTAAGAACAGGAGGAGAAGAGGGTAATAACAGGAGGAGAAGAGGGTAAGAACAGGAGGAGAAGAGGGTAATAACAAAAGGAGAAGAGGGTAAGATCAGGAGGAGAAGAGGGTAAGAACAGGAGGAGAGGAGGGTAATAACAGGAGGAGAAGAGGGTAATAACAGGAGGAGAAGAGGGTAAGAACAGGAGGAGAGGAGGGTAATAACAGGAGGAGAAGAGGGTAATAACAGGAGGAGAAGAGGGTAAGAACAGGAGGAGAGGAGGGTAATAACAGGAGGAGAAGAGGGTAATAACAGGAGGAGAAGAGGGTAATAACAGGAGGAGAAGAGGGTAAGAACAGGAGGAGAGGAGGGTAATAACAGGAGGAGAAGAGGGTAATAACAGGAGGAGAAGAGGTTAAGAACAGGAGGAGAGGAGGGTAATAACAGGAGGAGAAGAGGGTAATAACAGGAGGAGAAGAGGGTAAGAACAGGAGGAGAAGAGGGTAATAACAGGAGGAGAAGAGGGTAAGAACAGGAGGAGAGGAGGGTAATAACAGGAGGAGAAGAGGGTAATAACAGGAGGAGAAGAGGGTAAGAACAGGAGGAGAGGAGGGTAATAACAGGAGGAGAAGAGGGTAAGAACAGGAGGAGAGGAGGGTAATAACAGGAGGAGAAGAGGGTAATAACAGGAGGAGAAGAGGGTAATAACAGGAGGAGAAGAGGGTAAGAACAGGAGGAGAAGAGGGTAATAACAGGAGGAGAAGAGGGTAAGAACAGGAGGAGAAGAGAGGAGGGTAATAACAGGATGAGAGGAGGGTAATAACAGGAGGAGAAGAGGGTAAGAACAGGAGGAGAGGAGGGTAAGAACAGGAGGAGAGGAGGGTAATAACAGGAGGAGAAGAGGGTAAGAACAGGAGGAGAGGAGGGTAATAACAGGAGGAGAGGAGGGTAATAACAGGATGAGAGGAGGGTAAGAACAGGAGGAGAGGAGGGTAATAACAGGATGAGAAGAGGGTAATAACAGGAGGAGAAGAGGGTAAGAACAGGAGGAGAAGAGGGTAATAACAGGAGGAGAGGAGGGTAATAACAGGAGGAGAGGAGAAGAGGGTAAGAACAGGAGGAGAGGAGGGTAATAACAGGAGGAGAAGAGGGTAAGAACAGGAGGAGAGGAGGGTAATAACAGGAGGAGAAGAGGGTAATAACAGGAGGAGAAGAGGGTAAGAACAGGAGGAGAAGAGGGTAATAACAGGAGGAGAAGAGGGTAAGAACAGGAGGAGAAGAGGGTAAGAACAGGAGGAGAGGAGGGTAATAACAGGAGGAGAAGAGGGTATAATAACAGGAGGAGAAGAGGGTAAGAACAGGAGGAGAGGAGGGTAATAACAGGAGGAGAAGAGTGTAATAACAGGAGGAGAAGAGGGTAATAACAGGAGGAGAAGAGGGTAAGAACAGGAGGAGAGGAGGGTAATAACAGGAGGAGAAGAGGGTAATAACAGGAGGAGAAGAGGGTAAGAACAGGAGGAGAGGAGGGTAATAACAGGAGGAGAAGAGAGTAAGAACAGGAGGAGAAGAGGGTAAGAACAGGAGGAGAGGAGGGTAATAACAGGAGGAGAAGAGGGTAATAACAGGAGGAGAAGAGGGTAAGAACAGGAGGAGAGGAGGGTAATAACAGGAGGAGAAGAGGGTAAGAACAGGAGGAGAGGAGGGTAATAACAGGAGGAGAAGAGGGTAATAACAGGAGGAGAAGAGGGTAATAACAGGAGGAGAAGAGGGTAAGAACAGGAGGAGAGGAGGGTAATAACCGGAGGAGAAGAGGGTAATAACAGGAGGAGAAGAGGGTAAGAACAGGAGGAGAGGAGGGTAATAACAGGAGGAGAAGAGGGTAATAACAGGAGGAGAAGAGGGTAAGAACAGGAGGAGAAGAGGGTAAGAACAGGAGGAGAAGAGGGTAATAACAGGAGGAGAAGAGAGGAGGGTAATAACAGGAGGAGAGGAGGGTAATAACAGGAGGAGAAGAGGGTAAGAACAGGAGGAGAAGAGGGTAATAACAGGAGGAGAAGAGGGTAATAACAGGAGGAGAAGAGGGTAAGAACAGGAGGAGAAGAGGGTAAGAACAGGAGGAGAAGAGGGTAATAACAGGAGGAGAAGAGGGTAAGAACAGGAGGAGAAGAGGGTAAGAACAGGAGGAGAAGAGGGTAATAACAGGAGGAGAAGAAGGTAAGAACAGGAGGAGAAGAGGGTAATAACAGGAGGAGAAGAGGGTAAGAACAGGAGGAGAAGAGAGGAGGGTAATAACAGGAGGAGAAGAGAGGAGGGTAAGAACAGGAGGAGAAGAGGGTAATAACAGGAGGAGAAGAGGGGTAAGAACAGGAGGAGAAGAGGGTAATAACAGGAGGAGAAGGAGGGTAAGAACAGGAGGAGAAGAGGGTAAGAACAGGAGGAGAAGAGGGTAATAACAGGAGGAGAAGAGGGTAAGAACAGGAGGAGAAGAGAGGAGGGTAATAACAGGATGAGAGGAGGGTAATAACAGGAGGAGAAGAGGGTAAGAACAGGAGGAGAGGAGGGTAATAACAGGAGGAGAAGAGGGTAATAACAGGAGGAGAAGAGGGTAAGAACAGGAGGAGAAGAGGGTAATAACAGGAGGAGAGGAGGGTAATAACAGGATGAGAAGAGGGTAATAACAGGAGGAGAAGAGGGTAAGAACAGGAGGAGAGGAGGGTAATAACAGGAGGAGAAGAGGGTAATAACAGGAGGAGAGGAGGGTAATAACAGGAGGAGAAGAGGGTAAGAACAGGAGGAGAGGAGGGTAATAACAGGAGGAGAAGAGGGTAAGAACAGGAGGAGAAGAGGGTAAGAACAGGAGGAGAAGAGGGTAATAACAGGAGGAGAGGAGAAGAGGGTAAGAACAGGAGGAGAGGAGGGTAAGAACAGGCGGAGAAGAAGGTAAGAACAGGAGGAGAAGAGGGTAATAACAGGAGGAGAAGAGGGTAAGAACAGGAGGAGAAGAGGGTAATAACAGGCGGAGAAGAGGGTAAGAACAGGAGGAGAAGAGAGTAATAACAGGAGGAGAAGAGGGTAATAACAGGAGGAGAGGAGGGTAATAACAGGAGGAGAAGAGGGTAATAACAGGAGGAGAAGAGGGTAAGAACAGGAGGAGAAGAGGGTAAGAACAGGAGGAGAAGAGGGTAATAACAGGAGGAGAAGAGGGTAATAACAGGAGGAGAGGAGAGGAGGGTAAGAACAGGAGGAGAAGAGGGTAATAACAGGAGGAGAAGAGGGTAATAACAGGAGGAGAGGAGAGGAGGGTAAGAACAGGAGGAGAAGAGGGTAATAACAGGAGGAGAAGAGGGTAATAACAGGAGGAGAAGAGGGTAAGAACAGGAGGAGAAGAGGGTAAGAACAGGAGGAGAAGAGGGTAATAACAGGAGGAGTAGAGGGTAATAACAGGAGGAGAAGAGGGTAATAACAGGAGGAGAGGAGGGTAATAACAGGAGGAGAAGAGGTTAAGAACAGGAGGAGAAGAGGGTAATAACAGGAGGAGAAGAGGGTAAGAACAGGAGGAGAAGAGGGTAAGAACAGGAGGAGAAGAGGGTAATAACAGGAGGAGAAGAGGGTAATAACAGGAGGAGAAGAGGGTAAGAACAGGAGGAGAAGAGGGTAATAACAGGAGGAGAAGAGGGTAAGAACAGGAGGAGAAGAGGATAATAACAGGAGGAGAAGAGGGTAATAACAGGAGGACAGGAGGGTAATAACAGGAGGAGAAGAGGGTAATAACAGGAGGAGAAGAGGGTAATAACAGGAGGAGAAGAGGGTAATAACAGGAGGAGAAGAGGGTAAGAACAGGAGGAGAGGAGGGTAATAACAGGAGGAGAAGAGGGTAATAACAGGAGGAGAAGAGGGTAAGAACAGGAGGAGAGGAGGGTAATAACAGGAGGAGAGGAGAAGAGGGTAAGAACAGGAGGAGAGGAGGGTAAGAACAGGCGGAGAAGAGGGTAAGAACAGGAGGAGAAGAGGGTAATAACAGGAGGAGAAGAGGGTAAGAACAGGAGGAGAAGAGTGTAATAACAGGCGGAGAAGAGGGTAAGAACAGGAGGAGAAGAGGGTAAGAACAGGAGGAGAAGAGGGTAATAACAGGAGGAGAAGATGGTAATAACAGGAGGAGAAGAGGGTAATAACAGGAGGAGAGGAGGGTAATAACAGGAGGAGAAGAGGGTAATAACAGGAGGAGAAGAGGGTAAGAACAGGAGGAGAAGAGGGTAAGAACAGGAGGAGAAGAGGGTAATAACAGGAGGAGAAGAGGGTAATAACAGGAGGAGAGGAGAGGAGGGTAAGAACAGGAGGAGAAGAGGGTAATAACAGGAGGAGAAGAGGGTAATAACAGGAGGAGAGGAGAGGAGGGTAAGAACAGGAGGAGAAGAGGGTAATAACAGGAGGAGAAGAGGGTAATAACAGGAGGAGAAGAGGGTAAGAACAGGAGGAGAAGAGGGTAAGAACAGGAGGAGAAGAGGGTAATAACAGGAGGAGAAGAGGGTAATAACAGGAGGAGAAGAGGGTAATAACAGGAGGAGAGGAGGGTAATAACAGGAGGAGAAGAGGGTAAGAACAGGAGGAGAAGAGGGTAATAACAGGAGGAGAAGAGGGTAAGAACAGGAGGAGAAGAGGGTAATAACAGGAGGAGAAGAGGGTAATAACAGGAGGAGAAGAGGGTAAGAACAGGAGGAGAAGAGGGTAATAACAGGAGGAGAAGAGGGTAAGAACAGGAGGAGAAGAGGGTAATAACAGGAGGAGAAGAGGATAATAACAGGAGGAGAAGAGGGTAATAACAGGAGGAGAGGAGGGTAATAACAGGAGGAGAAGAGGGTAATAACAGGAGGAGAAGAGGGTAATAACAGGAGGAGAAGAGGGTAATAACAGGAGGAGAAGAGGGTAAGAACAGGAGGAGAAGAGGGTAAGAACAGGAGGAGAGGAGGGTAAAAACAGGAGGAGAGGAGGGTAAAAACAGGAGGAGAGGAGGGTAAAAACAGGAGGAGAGGAGGGTAAAAACAGGAGCAGAGGAGGGTAAAAACAGGAGCAGAGGAGGGTAAAAACAGGAGGAGAAGAGGGTAATAACAGGAGGAGAGGATGGTAAGGAGGAGAGGAAGATGGGTAAGAACAGGACATGAAAGGAGGGTAAGAACAGGAGGAGAGAAGGGTAAGATCAGGAGGAGAGGAAAGGAGGGGAGGAGGGTATGAAAGAAAAAGGACGTTAAGGACAGGAGAATTAATCACACTCCTCCGCCTCAGAACAGGGGTTGTTTCTGTTATGTTTTCCTCCCTCCTTTCCCCTCTTCTTCTGTTCACTGTATATGATGGCCAGCCAATGACTTATGCTTAAATGTCTTCCTATAAGGTCCATGGAGGTCCATGGATTACAACATTAATCTTGGGAGCTGGACCGGATCAATGTTTACATCACTTCCTAGACTCTTAGAAAAAAAATGCAGTCTTGTACCTTTGCCATAGGAGATCCCTTTTGAAGAACCCTTTTTTGTTCCAAGTAGAACCCTTTTGGTTCCAGGTAGAACCCTTTCGAGTTCCATGTAAAACCCTTCACGCAAAGAGGTTCTACAAGGACGCCAAATGAGTTCTAACAGGAACCAAAAAGGGTTCTACCAAGAACCAAAAAGGGTTCGCCGGTGGGGACAGACTTTTTTTCTAAGAGTGTATAAAGGTCAATGGATGAGAACATTAACCTTGGCTAGTGAATGTGTTGTTTTGACCACACCCTCCTTCCTTGCTCCTTGCCTGCCTTGCCTCTTCCACCCATCCATGTGTTTATATGGACAGAAAAGAGCTGTCCTAACAGGCCCGGTGTCTAGTTAACTAGTTATTAACCCTGGGAGCTGAAGTGTGTCCCAAATGGCACCCTATTCCCTACTTAGTCCACTACTTTTAGCCAGGGCCTATGGGGCTCTGGTCAAAAGTAGTGCACTATGTAGGAAATAAGGTGCCATTTGGGACTTAACTTCTTTATACAGTGCATTGCTAGAAGATGCGGTTGTCTTGGCTATATTAGTACGTAGACCTATATGTTGATAGGGAAAGTATATTAGTACAATATGATGTAGTAATTGTATGGTAATTAATGTAGGGTAGATTAACTAGTTCTCCTATTCGGCTTGGTATGGTTTACAGATATATTATCATCAGGTCTATATGTAGGTGTGTATCCTTCAAATACTGTGTTACCATGATTGTATGGTAATGGACTTGGGGTGAACTGTAGGTTCAACTTACCAAGCGCTCCTACAAGGCACATGCAGAAGAGAACAATGACACAGAAGAGCACGTCCATGTTCATCTTGCGTTCCAGTTTGCTGCGTTTGTATCTGGGTCTGTTGTTATTTAGCATGGACTTGGTCTCACGGCCTGAAACAAGAGATGAGCAAAATGCTGTAGCAGCGCCAACTTGGCCAGCGGCGGGCCGCTAGTGAGCCGCTACGTGGTCGCAAGCAGGTAAGTGTTTACTCAAATGAGGCTCATCGTCTTTTCTGATGTTCCAATGTAAAGACTCAAATGTTCATATTTGCTGTAATTAATGAACTTAATAAATGTAATAACTTAACCAGGAACGTAAAGATGTAACAGTAGAGGTCAGAGGTTATATTCACCTGCGTACACCACGAACCCAGCTGCATGGTCTGTGTTTCTGACAGTACACCCTCTCAGCAGCAGACTGTCAATCCCAAAGCCCAACTTCCTGTTATCAGCCGTCTCTCTGCAGAGAGACCCAGAGTAGGGACCATTCTTTTACACTCACGTCTCATTAGGTATTCATTACCCCCTATATATTCTCCATGGGTGGGTCCAAAACGGCACCCAAAAGTAGTGCGCCCAAATGTAGGACACTGTAGTGTGTCCAAAAGTAGTTCACTACATAGGGAATAGGATGCAACTTTAGATGCACTCTATAATTAATTATCTCCCTTTATGGCCTAACTGGACTGAAGAGTGGACATAGGAGCTGCTATAAAAGCTATGGGGCTCTAAGAACGTCGATGAGAAGCTACTAGAGCCGTAAAGTAATGCTTTTTTTTTAGAGCATCAGGAGAGATACAGTAAAGGGAATATCATCCGTTTAGCTTGGCTTCATTCATACACAACATGACTGGTTTGGTTGGACTCTGGATACAGTATAATTGTGTTGTTGTTGTTGTTGCTGTTGTTGTTGTTGCTGTTGTTGTTGTTGTTGTTGTTGTTGCTGTTGCTGTTGTTGTTGTTGTTGTTGTTGTTGTTGTTGCTGTTGTTGTTGTTGTTGTTGTTGTTGTTGCTGTTGTTGTTGCTGATACTCACATGTAACCTTTGAAATGATTGAGGTTGTCGTTGGGTTTTTCAACGACTACTGTGCTGTTGAAGTGTTGCGGCTTAAAGGGAAAATCCTGAGGAAAAAAAACACACATTCAAACTGTTTAGGAGAAAGGCAGGAACAGTTTCCCAGAACTGGAATGTGTTTCGATGGTTCCAGAATCCATTAAAACAAACCTGTAATTCCAGAAGCTTTCATTACAACTCATGAATACAAAGATGCATTAATTCAAAGAACGTTGGTTGTCAAAACAGTGAGGCCTTTCATGATGAAACGGTGAGGCCTTTCATGATGAAACGGTGAGGCCTTTCATGAGGAAACGGTGAGGCCTTTCATGATGAAACGGTGAGGATTTTCATAATGAAACGGTGAGGACTTATATTTTCAAAACAGGGACTTTAATGTCATTAATCCTCACCTGTGTGTAGAGTCCTGGGACGACCTGTCTCTGTTTGAGGTTGGTCTCTCCATCCAGGGTGGCGGTCTCAATGTGACACACCCCGTTAGGGTCGGAGGTGTGGAGAAGCAACAGGTCAGCTGGGAGGATCTCGTTAGACACCACCTTAACGAAGTCTCCCACCCTCACGTCCTTCCAACGACGCTCCACAAAGTCCCCCTCCTTCCTGAGAACCAGGGGTGGCAGCGTTAATTAACTGTTATCATGTAATTTCAATAGGGTTTCAATGTGAATTAACTGTTTATTACATTTGTTCAATGGCAGAGACTGTATGTGTAACCGATGTGAAATGGCTAGCTAGTTAGCGAGGTGCACGCTAATAGCGTTTCAATCGGTGACGTCACTCGCTCTGAGACCTTGAAGTAGTTGTTCTCTTTGCTCTGCAAGGGCCGTGGCTTTTGTGGAGCGATGGGTAACGATGCTTCGAGGGTGGCTGTTGTCAATGTGTGCAGAGGGTCCCTGGTTCGAGCCCAGGTAGGGGCAAGGAGAGGGACGGAAGTTATACTGTTACATATGGTTATTTAACAAGGTAACTCATACAATTATTCCCAGAGCTTATTTAACCTTTGTGCGTCTGAGAAAGTGAAATAATCAAATCAAATGTTCTGATATGATTACGGGGCCAAGGAGCATCTTTCTCAAGAAGAGAGAGGTTTATTGTGGCTAATAGAGAACAGTGCATCTCTCTCTCTTTCTCCATCTCTCTGTCTCTCTGTCTCTCTCTCTCTCTCCCTCTCTAACTGTCGCTCTCTGTCTCTTTCTCTCTCTGATTTTCTCTCTATCTCTCTCTGTCTCTCTCTGTCTCTCTCTCTGTCTCTCTGTGTGTGTCTCTCTGTCTCTCTCACTTTCTCTCTAAATTCTCTCTCTGCCCCGAAGTGCTCTGTGGTAGTGCGGTTTCCCGGTGAGCCACAAGCACAAACACATTGATCGAGAATGTTATGTGCTGAGTAACCCACGTCTATGACACAGACCAGCAAGTATGCTGCCCTGCATGTATGACAGGGTGGGTTTACACACACACACACACACACACACACACACACACACACACACACACACACACACACACACACACACACACACACGAAGGGGACTACAGTAGATTTATTTTTAGACCTGTGTTATTGTGTCTAGAGTCCAGACTTCTGATATTCCTCTATTATTATTCAACCTGGTTATTATATTAATATCTCTCCTATTATACAGTCTGGTTATGAGACAACAGAAGACGAAGAGGGTCCTCAGTACTTTTTCTGTCAGGAAGCACTCCATTTATTAGACTCTGGATAGTCAAACTACCAGACATGACCATTATCCTTCTGGGTAGTTAAACTACCGGACATGTGTCACGCTCTGACCTATGAGAGCTGGTTTTTCTCTGTGTAGTTAGGTCAGGTTGTGATATGGGTGGGCAGTCTATGTTTTTTGTTTCTATGTTTAGTTCTTGTTTTTCTATTTCTATGTTGAGTTTTGTGATGATCTCCAATTAGAGGCAGCTGTTTCGTGTTGTCTCTAATTGGAGATCATATTTAAGTTAGGGTTTTTCTATGGTGTTTTGTGGGTAGTTGCTTTCTGTTTAGTTTGTTAACCTGACGAAACTGTTGGCTGTCATTTTGTCTAGTGTTGGTTTTCATTAAAATATATAACAATGAGCACTCTACACGCTGCGCCTTGGTCTCCTCTATATGACGCCTGTAACAACATGACCATTATCCTTCTGGATAGTCAAACTACCAGACATGACCATTATCCTTCTGGATAGTCAAACTACCAGACAGGCTGTTTATAGTCAAACTACTAGACATGGCCATTATCCTTCTGGCTGTTGATAGTCAAACTGCCAGACATGACCATTATCCTTCTGGCTGTTGATAGTTAAACTACCAGACATGACCATTATCCTCCTGGCTGTTGATAGTCAAACTACCAGACATGACCATTATCCTTCTGGCTGTTGATAGTCAAACTACTAGACATGAATGTATTCATCCACAAGACACACTCATTTCCAAAAGCATATTACTGCACTTTTTATTTAGTGAGAAGAAGGCCGTACTACCTACATAAACATCAATAGCTGCCTATTTCTTAATTCTTCAGCCACCATCAAATTTGCCAGCTAGCTGAAGTCTCTCTGAGATAATGGCTCAAAATATTGATGAGTGTCACGACTTCCGCCGAAGTTGGTTCCTCTCCTTGTTCGGGTGGCGTTCGGTGGTCGGCGTCGCCGGTCTTCTAGCCATCATCGATCCACTTTTCATTTTCCATTTGTTTTGTCTTGTCTTCCCACACACCTGGTTTCAATTCCACCATTACATGTTGTGTATTTAACCCTCTGTTCCCCCCATGTCCTTGTCCAGAATTGTTTATTGTAAGTGCATGTGATCGTTTATTCTGGTGTGCGACGGGTTTTGTTACCCATTGATTGTTTGTTCTGATTCCGGTGGTGTTTATTATTAAACTGCGCCGTTGTAACACAGTTTTTGCTCTCCTGCGCCTGACTTCTCTACTGCCAGTACGCACGCCTTACAGAATACCGTACCAAACTTATGGAGTCAGCAGGAGCAGGTACCCCGGGTATAGGGGTGGAGGAGCGTGTCCGGGAGCACGCAGAAATGTTCCACCATCTTGGCACCGCCATGGATCGCGTTGTCCAGACAATGCGCCGCTGGGAGAGACAGGGAGTTCTACCAGCGCCTCCACCAGCACAACTGGGGTCTCCACTACGCGCCCCTCCTTCTCCTGTCTCTCCCTTCCCCAGGAATACGATGGGACGGCTGCGAACTGCCAGGGGTTCCTGTTGCAGCTAGACTTATACCTGGCAACCTGTCCACCCGGCTCCTTCGGGCCGTGAGAGGGTGTCCGCCCTCGTCTTGTGCACCATCTGTGGCCGCAGAGGTCACACTGCTGGTCGGTGCCGGGTTGGTTCCTCTGGGTATCGAGGCAGCAGGCAGGGCGCTCTGGCGTCACCCCCGGTGAGCCGGCACCATTCTCACCCAGAGCCCTCTGTTGCACATATGTTTTTGTATGTCACGTTTCCTGAGTTTTACCTGCATTTCCAGCATAAGGCGCTCGTCGATTCAGGCGCGGCTGGGATAGTTTAGGGATCCCCATTGTTCCCGTGGCTGTGCCCTTCCCCGTTCATGCCTTAGATAGTCAACCATTAGGGTCAGGGTTGATTAGGGAGGCCACCGCTCCTCTGGGCATGGTGACGCATGGGGGTCACAAGGAGAGAATTAGTAACTTCCTTATTGGCTCTCCTGCATTTCCCGTGGTGCTAGGCCTACCCTGGTTAGCTTGTCATGACCCCACCTTTTCTTGGCAACAGAGGGCTCTCACGGGGTGGTCGTTTAGGGGTTTCCGTTGGTGCTACTACGGTGAAAAGTCCAGACCAAGTCTCCACCATGCGCATTCCCTCTGAATATGCCGATTTGGCTCTCGCCTTCTCCAAAAAGAAGGAGACTCAATTACCACCCCATCAACGGGGCGATTGTGTGATAAATCTCCTGGTAGACGCTGCACTTCCCAGGAGTCACGTGTATCCCCTCTCACAGGCGGAGACGGAGGCTATGGAAACATATGTCTCAGAATCCCTGCGTCAGGGGTACATTCGGTCCTCCACTTCACCCGCCTCCTCGAGTTTCTTGTTTGTGAAGAAGAAGAAGGAGGGAGGTCTGCGCCCGTGTATTGACTATCGAGGTCTGAACCAGATCACAGTGAGGTAGAGTTATAGTTACCCGCTATCAGTCTTCCAAGCCTTTGTAGACAAGATTTTCAGGGACCTGCACGGGCAGGGTGTAGTGGTGTATATTGATGACATTCTGATATACTCCGCTACATGCGCCGAGCATGTGTCCCTGGTGCGCAGGGTGCTTGGTCGCCTGTTGGAGCATGACCTGTACGTCAAGGCTGAGAAATGCCTGTTCTTCCAGCAGTCCGTCTCCTTCCTAGGGTACCGCATTTCCACCTCAGGGGTGGAGATGGAGAGTGACCAAATTTCAGTCGTGTAATTGGCCGACTCCCACCACAGTAAAGGAGGTGCAGCGGTTCTTAGGGTTTGCCAACTACTACCAGATGTTTATCCGGGGTTTTGGTCAGGTAGCGGCTCCCATTACCTCACTGCTGAATGGGTGCCCGGTACTTTTGCAGTGGTCGGCTGAGGCGGACAGGGCTTTTGGTCACCTGAGGTCTCTGTTTACCTCAGCTCCCGTGCTGGCCCATCCGATCCCTCTTTGGCGTTCATAGTGGAGGTGGATGCGTCCGAGGCTGGGATAGGAGCTGTGCTCTCTCAGCGCTCGGGTACGCCACCGAAGCTCTGCCCCTGTGCCTTCTTCTTGAAGATGCTCAGCCCGATGGAGTGAAACTATGACGTGGGGGACCAGGAGCTGTTGGCTGTCATCAAGGCCTTGAAGGCGTGGAGACATTGGCTTGAGAAACACCCTTTTCTCATCTGGACTGACCACCGCAATCTGGAGTACATCCAGGCAGCGAGGAGAATAAACCCTCGCCAGGCAAGGTGGGCCATGTTTTTCACCAATTTTGTGTTCACCCTTTCCGACAGACCAGGCTCCCAGAACGTGAAGGCAGACGCATTGTCCCGGCTGTATGACACAGAGGAGCGGCCCATGGATCCCACTCCCATACTCCCCGCCTCCTGCCGGGTGGCACCGGTAGTGTGGGAGCTGGACGCGGACATTGAGCGGGAGTTACGTGCAGAGCCCGCTCCCGTCCAGTGTCCCGCTGGGAATCTGTACGTCCCGTCTGCTGTTTGTGACCGGTTGATCTGTTGTGCACACACGTCACCCTCCTCTGGTCATCCTGGGATCAGTTGGACAGTGCGCTGTTTGAGCGGGAGGTACTGGTGGCCTACCTTGGCTAAGGACATGAGGGTTTATGTTTCCTCCTGCTTGGTGTGCGACCAGTGTAAGGTTCCCAGGCACCTGCCCAGGGGGAAGCTACACCCCTTACCCATTCCACAACGGCCATGGTCGCACCTGTCGGTGGATTTTCTTACCGATCTTCCCCCTCACAGGGTAACACCGCGATCCTGGTCGTTGTGGATCAGTTCTCTAAGCCCTGTCGTCTCCTTCCTCTGCCCGGTCTCCCTACGACCCTACAGACTGCGGAGGTCTTGTTTACGCACGTCTTCCGGCACTACGGGGTGCCTGAGGATATAGTGTCTGATCGAGGTCCCCAGTTCACGTCTAGGGTCTGGAAGGCGTTCATGGAACGTCTGGGGGTCTCGATCAGCCTTACTTCAGGGTTTCACCCCGAGAGTAATGGGCAGGTGGAGAGAGTAAACCAGGATGTGGGCAGGTTTCTGTGGTCCTATTGCCAGGACCAGCCAGGGGAGTGGGCGGCATTCGTGCCCTGGGCTGAGATGGCACAGAACTCGCTTCGCCACTCCTCCACTAACCTCTCTCTCCCTTCCAGGTCGTACTAGGGTACCAGCCGGTTCTGGTGCCTTGGCATCAGAGTCAGACCGAGGCTCCTGCGGTGGACGACTGGTTCAGGCGCGCGGAGGAGACATAGGAAGCTTCCCGTGTTCACCTTCAGCGGGCTGTGCTGCGCCAAAAAGAGAACGCAGACCGTCACCGCAGTGAGGCCCAGGTGTTCGCTCCGGGGGACCGGGTCTGGCTCTTGACCTGAAACCTGCCCCTCCGCCTGCCCTGCCGGAAGCTGGGTCCGCGGTTTATTGGGCCATTTAAAGTCCTGAGGAGAGTGAATTAGGTTTGTTATAAGTTACAGCTTCTCCCCGATTACCGTATTAATCCCTCGTTCCATGTGTCTCTCCTAAGGCCGGTGGTGGCTTGCCCGCTCCAGGAGTCTGAGGTGCGGGAGGTTCCTCCGCCCCCTCTGGACATCAAGGGGGCCCCGGCGTACTCCGTTTGCTCCATACTGGATTCGAGGCGTTGGGAGAGGGGCCTTCAGTATCTCGTGGAATGGGAGGGGTACGGTCCGGAGGAAAGGTGCTGGGTTCCGGTCGAGGACTATGCTGCAGGAGTTCCACCATCTTCGTCCAGATCGCCCTGCGCCTCGCCCTCCGGGTCGTCCCCGAGGCCGGTGTCGGCGCACTGCTGGAGCCGCACGTCAAGGGGGGGGGGGTACTGTCACGATTTCCGCCGAAGTTGGTTCCTCTCCTTGTTCGGGCGGCGTTCAGAGGTTGGTGTTGCCGGTCTCCTAGCCATCATCAATCCACTTTTCATTTTCCATTTGTTTTGTCTTGTGTTCCCACACACCTGGTTTCAATTCCATCATTACATGTTGTGTATTTAACCCTCTGTTCCCCCCATGTCCTTGTCCGGAATTGTTTATTGTAAGTGCATGTGATCGTTTATTCTGGTGTGCGACGGGTTTTGTTACCCATTGATTGTTTGTTCTGATCCCGGTGGTTTTTATTATTAAACTGCTCCGTTGTAACAAAGTTTTTGCTCTCCTGCGCCTGACTTCTTTACCGCCAGTACGCACTTCTTACAAT
>NC_042969.1:34609811-34662311 GCF_901001165.1 Salmo trutta | reverse complement strand
ACGGACCATGTGTGACTAAATTAACAGCTGTTTAGATTCAATCTGTACTAACGGACCATGTGTGACTAAATTAACAGCTGTTTAGAATCAGAGTCTGTACTAACGGACCATGTGTGACTAAATTAACAGCTGTTTAGAATCAGTCTGTACTAACGGACCATGTGTGACTAAATTAACAGCTATTTAGAATCAGTCTGTACTAACGGACCATGTGTGACTAAATTAACAGCTGTTTAGAATCAGAGTCTGTTCTAACGGACCATGTGTGACTAAATTAACAACTGTTTAGAATCAGTCTGTACTAACGGACCATGTGTGACTAAATTAACAGCTGTTTAGAATCAGTCTGTACTAACGGACCATGTGTGACTAAATGAACAGCTGTTTAGAATCAGTCTGTACTAACGGACCATGTGTGACTAAATTAACAGCTGTTTAGAATCAGTCTGTACTAACGGACCATGTGTGACTAAATTAACAGCTGTTTAGAATCAGTCTGTACTAACGGACCATGTGTGACTAAATTAACAGCTGTTTAGAATCAGTCTGTACTAACGGACCATGTGTGACTAAATTAACAGCTGTTTAGAATCAATCTGCACTAACGGACCATGTGTGACTAAATTAACAGCTGTTTAGATTTAGAGTCTGTACTAGGGACCATGTGTATTTATGTATGTGTGTTTGCCCCAATGACCCAGTTAATATGGATTGAATATTGAACCTGTTCAGCAACGCCGGATTGCAAAGATTGATAACATCATCTATTATAAAGAATCAATCTGGTTCGACTGATGAACTAAAATACAGTAGTCACGCTCTAATTTCACCCAGATTGAACAGTTATAATTGAGTAGAGTGATGTATCAATGGGCACAGAGAGGAAGAGAGAACCTTATATAAGCCCTTTATAGTGCACTTCTGTGGACCATGAAGTGGGGTCTTACGCATCATGCTTTCTTGGGGACCTTCAAAGCTGGTACACTTGGTACGCCTCCCCAGATCTGTGCCTCGACACAATCCTGTTTCGGAGCTCTACGGACAATTCCTTCGACCTCATGGCTTGGTTTTTGCTCTGACATTCACTGTCAACTGTGGGACTTTATACAGACAGGTGTGTGACTTTCCAAATCATGTCCAATCAATTGAATTTACCACAGGTGGACTTCCATCAAGTTGTAGAAACATCTCAAGGATGATCAATGGAAACAGGATGCACCTGAATTTCGAGTCTCATAGCAAAGGGTCTGAATACTTATGTAAATAAGGTATTTCTGTTTTACATTTTTTAAACATTTGCAAAAATGTCTAAAAACCTGTTTTCGCTTTGTCATTATGGGCTATTGTATTATTCCATTTTAGAATCAAGCTGTAATATAATAAAATAGTGTGAAAAGTGTGCAGTGTTGGCTAGAAGTCAAACTGCAGTTGTTTAAACAGAAACCTGATGTGTAGGATGTGTGAGTGCTTCTGTTCTAAGGTACAATTCAGTGTGTATTCTTCAGTATTGAGTAGAATGTTTATACAGTACTTTAGTATTGAGTAGAATGTATATACAGTACTTTAGTATTTAGCAGAATGTATATACAGTACTTTAATATGGTGCAGAATGCATATACAGTACTTTAATATGGAGCAGAATGCATATACAGTACTTTAATATGGAGCAGAATGCATATACAGTACTTTAATATGGAGCAGAATGTATATACAATACTTTAGTATTTAGCCGAATGTATATACAGTACTTTAATATGGAGCAGAATGTATATACAGTCCTTTAGTATTTAGCAGAATGCATATACAGTACTATAATATGGAGCAGAATGTATATACAGTACTTTAATATGGTGCAGAATGCATATACAGTACTTTAATATGGAGCAGAATGCATATACAGTACTTCAATATGGAGCAGAATGTATATACAGTACTTTAGTGTGGAGCAGAATGTATATACAGTATTGTAATATGGAGCAGAATGCATGTACAGTACTTTAATATGGAGCAGAATGTATATTCAGTACTTTAATATGGAGTAGAATGTATATACAGTATTGTAATATGGAGCAGAATGCATATACAGTACTATAATATGGAGCAGAATGTATATACAGTACTTTAATATGGAGCAGAATGCATATCCTATGGAGCAGAATGCATATACAGTACTTTAATATGGAGCAGAATGCATATACAGAACTTTAATATGAATCAGAATGTATATACAGTACTTTAGTATGGAGCAGAATGCATATACAGTACTTTAGTATGGAGCAGAATGCATATACAGTACTTTAGTATGGAGCAGAATGCATATACAGTACTTTAGTATGGAGCAGAATGCATATACAGTACTTTAGTATGGAGCAGAATGCATATACAGTACTTTAATATGGAGCAGAATGTTTGTAGTAGGCCGTTGTATACTTTTCTACATTGCCAAAGGATCAAACAGTGGTGTTTTGCCTTGGCTCTACCAGGACAGATGGTATGCATGTAGGATGCCTTTCCCTCCCTCACGGTGACATATGCTGTGTTTTCCAGTACAGGCTGCTAAACCTGTCCTCACAGTCCTGATTTAGACACACACAGCCAGACACACACAGCCAGACACACACAGCCAGACACACACAGTCAGACACACTCAGTCACACACACACACACACACACACACACACACACACACACACACACACACACACACACACACACACACACACACACACACACACACACACACACACACACGTAATTCATTGGCATTTTGTTGTGGAAAAATCAACATGTTTACAGCACATACGTGTAGCAGAGGAGTGGTGCGGCGTGGAATGACGTGGGTGTGTGTGTGTGTGTGTGTGACTGAGTGTGTGTGACTGAGTGTGTGTGTGTGTGTGTGTGTGTGTGTGAGCCAGACTTACCCTCTCTTCCACTGTTCCATGCACCCAGTCCAAGCTTGGCTGCCTAGAGCTGGTCTAGACTTGGCTTGCAGTCTCACTGAACAACACAGCACAGTGGAAACATGGAGCAGCTGTGGACAGACTCCCTGCCTGACACACACACATGGACAGACACACACATTAAGGACAAAGCTGTGGACAGACTCCCTGGTCTGTGAATCCTTAATTTCTCCCAGTGACATGGAGGTGCTACAAAGCAGAAAGCATCTGCCTTTTTCCCCTCTCTTGCATCTCTACACTAATGCCCAAATGGCACCCTATTCCCTATATAGTGCACTACTTTTGACCAGTCCATAGGGGCTCCGGTCAAAAGAAGGGCACTATATAGGCAATAGGGTGCCATTTGGGATGTGCTGGAAAATAAGGGCCAAATTAGCACAAAAACATCTGTCTGCTAGAGCGCAATAACGAAGCGTTCAACCCCTCTGTTTTCTCTTGTCTGGCCCTGGTCGGGAACACTGGGTTACGGTGGTAAAGTGGATCTTTACCTATGCATGGGGAAACCTGGAACAGGACGACGTCACTTCAGATCAGTGGTGAGAGCTTTTTCCTTTTTAGATCCTTTTTTACTGAAAGAGTCGCTCTATGTTCTTCCCAGAAACACCTGCTAGGTTGTAGACAGAAACACACACACATGCACGGCCCCACGCATGCCCCCACGCACGCACGCACGCACACACACAGCCCCACGCACACACGCCCCCCACGCACGCACGCACAGGCACACACACTCTCATTCAGCCTCTCTTAGTGTGACTCCAGCAGTCCAGTTAGTAGTAGCCGTGAGCTCAGCTCTCGTCTCCTCACCACCATCCCTCTTACTGGCCAAGACAGACAGACAGACAGACAGACAGACAGACAGACAGACAGACAGACAGACAGACAGACAGACAGACAGACAGACAGACAGACAGACAGACAGACAGACAGACAGAGACTCCACTGCTCTGGGACTGGGCTGTTAGCTACAGACAGACAGACAGACAGACTCCACTGCTCTGGGACTGGGCTGTTGGCTACAGACAGACAGACAGACAGACAGACAGACAGACAGACAGACAGACAGACAGACAGACACAGACAGACAGACAGACAGACAGACAGACAGACAGACAGACAGACAGACAGACAGACTCCACTGCTCTGGGACTGGGCTGTTAGCTACAGACAGACAGACAGACTCCACTGCTCTGGGACTGGGCTGTTGGCTACAGACAGACAGACAGACAGACTCCACTGCTCTGGGACTGGGCTGTTGGCTACAGACAGACAGACAGACAGACTCCACTGCTCTGGGACTGGGCTGTTGGCTACAGACAGACAGACAGACAGACTCCACTGCTCTGGGACTGGGCTGTTGGCTACAGATAGACAGACAGACAGACTCCACTTCTCTGGGACTGTGCTGTTAGCTATACTGTGTCATTTCTTCTTTTCCTGTTTGGTCAAAATATCCACTTCATCTGTGGAGCCTGGTTCTCCATTTAGCTCTATACATAAATAAGTCAAATCCCTTGGTTTCTGTTTTTCCCTCCTGAAGAGCACACCTTTCCTATACCTTTACTGCTAGAGTACATGGACTGCTTTAGTGAAAACAATTCTCTATCATGTTCAAATATGCAGACATGTAAAAGAAGGGAGAGGGGAACTGCTCCCATGTTCCTTTCCTTAGGGGCCCGATTCAGACTTAGGACATTTACACCTTTCCTACGCACTTCTCAGTAGTTGGTATTCACACTTACCTTACGCAGGTGCATAACGCGCTTTGCAGGCATGTTCCTAATGTAATTCAACCACTGAAAACCCTCCCACTTGCTGGCCAACAGATACTCTTGTGGAGTTTACGTTCAATCGGGTTTTCAGTACATTTCTCTAAAGCCATCCCTTTCATTTGAATTTTCTCGACAGACTGACTAGAATACATGGAGAGAACAGTTCGCAATATCAGGGACCAATGAAAGAAAGCAATGTAGGCCTAAATACACAAATATTAGTCTCCTTTTCAGCACTAATTGGTTGATTGTATATTATTTAGGGTTAGGAAAGTATAAAAACAGTGGTTTGATTCATCCTGAATGTTGCCAAATTCAATAGTTCAATACATAAAATATTGGAAGGTGAGAACAGGGGTTGACCTGTAGTCCTATAAAACGACCCTAATAATCCTCACTAACCATGGAACTGATGACAACGGTCCAGTCATCGGGAGCCGTGCAGAAGGCTCCAGGTTTAAACGGCTACATATGGTCTGCGTTACATAATGATTCATATAGGCCACATGTCCCACATTATTGCCCAACTTGTAATACGTTAGCCTGATATGACCCACTATAGCAAGCGATCCTCAGGAACAACCACACCAACGTGACAGAGGAAAGAAAGGTCAACTAACAATGCAATGGAATGAAACAAAATGGAAGGAACTAACACTAACGTGACAGTTATAAATGTGAGGAAACTAACACTAAAGAGACAGTTATAAATGGAAGGAAACTAACACTAAAGAGACAGTTATAAATGTGAGGAAACTAACACTAAAGAGACAGTTATAAATGTTAGGAAACTAACACTAACGAGACAGTTATAAATGTTAGGAAACTAACACTAACGAGACAGTTATAAATGTGAGGAAACTAACACTAAAGAGACAGTTATAAATGTGAGGAAACTAACACTAACGTGACAGTTATAAATGGAAGGAAACTAACACTAAAGAGACAGTTATAAATGGAAGGAAACTAACACTAACGAGACAGTTATAAATGGAAGGAAACTAACACTAAAGAGACAGTTATAAATGTGAGGAAACTAACACTAAAGAGACAGTTATAAATGGAAGGAAACTAACACTAACAAGACAGTTATAAATGGAAGGAAACTAACACTAAAGAGACAGTTATAAATGGAAGGAAACTAACACTAAAGAGACAGTTATAAATGTGAGGAAACTAACACTAAAGAGACAGTTATAAATGTGAGGAAACTAACACTAAGGAGACAGTTATAAATCTGAGGAAACTAACACTAAAGAGACAGTTATAAATGGAAGGAAACTAACACTAAAGAGACAGTTATAAATGTGAGGAAACTAACATTAAAGAGACAGTTATAAATGTGAGGAAACTAACACTTAAGAGACAGTTATAAATGGAAGGAAACTAACACTAACGAGACAGTTATAAATGTGAGGAAACTAACATTAAAGAGACAGTTATAAATGTGAGGAAACTAACACTTAAGAGACAGTTATAAATGGAAGGAAACTAACACTAACGAGACAGTTATAAATGTGAGGAAACTAACACTAACGAGAAAGTTATAAATGTGAGGAAACTAACACTAAAGAGACAGTTATAAATGGAAGGAAACTAACACTAAAGAGACAGTTATAAATGTGAGGAAACTAACACTAAAGAGACAGTTATAAATCTGAGGAAACTAACACTAAAGATACAGTTATAAATCTGAGGAAACTAACACTAAAGAGACAGTTATAAATGTGAGGAAACTAACACTAAAGAGACAGTTATAAATGGAAGGAAACTAACACTAAAGAGACAGTTATAAATGGAAGGAAACTAACACTAAAGAGACAGTTATAAATGTGAGGAAACTAACACTAAAGAGACAGTTATAAATGGAAGGAAACTAACACTAAAGATACAGTTATAAATGGATGTCACGTCTTGGCCAGTATAAGGGTTAATTGTTATTGTAGTTTGGTCAGGACGTGGCAGAGGGTATTTGTTTTATGTGGTTCAGGGTGGTGTGTTAGTTAGGAGGGCGTTTGATTTATTATTTCAGGGTTTTGAGTTGTGGTCTATGTTTATGTATTTCTATGTGTAGTCTAGTGAGTGTGTTTCTATGTTGGGTTAATTGGGGTGGACTTCCAATTGAAGGCAGCTGTTTGGTGTTGCCTTTGATTGGAAGTCCTATATAAGTTGGGTGTGTTTGTCTGTGCATTTGTGGGAGATTGTCCTTGGATTGCTGTGTTGCCTTCAAGGCTATTATTTTGTCGTTCATCGTTTTGTTATTTTTGTATACGTGTTTGTTTGGTTTTTCCCTTCTTTTCCCATAAATAAAGAAGATGAGTATACATGTCCCTGCTGCGTTTTGGTCCTCCATTTCCAACGACAAGCGTGACAGAATCTCCCACCAACTAAGGACCAAGCAGCAGAGGAAAGGGGATTTTGAGTTGGACTGTCGGGAGAGATGGACCTGGGAGGAAGTTCTGGACGGGGCTGGACCTTGGCACCAGGCTGGGGAGTACCGTCGCCCACAGGAGGAAATTGAGGCAGCCAAGGCAGAGAGGCGGAGGTACGAGGCCTTGGACGCGCTGAGGGAGAAGCACGAGAGGCACCACCAATAATGTTTTTGGGGGGGGCACACGGGTAGTTTGGCTAGGCCTAGGAAGAGCCGGAAGCCAGCTACCCGTGGTTATATGGAGGAGCGTATGAGGTGGAGAGCGCCATGTTTCGCTGAGGAGCGCACTATCTCACCCATACGCACGCACAGTCCGGTGCGCGTTATTCCAGCCCCTCACAGGTGCCGTGCTAGAGCGGGCATCCAGCCTGGTAGGAGGATGCCGGTACGCCTCCGAGGACCAGGCTACCCAACTCCCGCTCTACGCACGGCTACCATCAGGCCCCTGCACAGCCCAGTCTGCCCTGTACAAGCACCCCGCTCGTACAGGGCTACTAGTTCCATCCAGCCAAGACGGGTTGTGCAGGAGGTAAGACCAAGACCGACTGTGCGCCTCCATAGCCCTGGGTTTCTAGCTCCTGTCTCTCGTGCGGACCCGGAAGTGTGTCAACCCAGTCCGACTCGTCCTGTTCCCGCTCCCCGCACTAGCCTGGAGGTGCGTGTTCACAATCTGGTACGCCCAGTACCAGCACCACGCACCAGGCTTCAAGTGCATGAACCCAGCTCCGCCAGTCAACAGTCACCAGAGCCGCCCGCCAGTCAACAGTCACCAGAGCCGCCCGCCAGTCAACAGTCACCAGAGCCGCCCGCCAGTCAACAGTCACCAGAGCCGCCCGCCAGTCAACAGTCACCAGAGCCGCCCGTCAGTGAAGAGTCGCCAGAGCCACCCACTAGTCAGGAGCTGCCAGAGTGGCCAGACTGCCCCGAGCTGCCAGAGTGGCCAGAATGCCCCGAGCTGCCAGAGTGGCCAGACTGCCCCGAGCTGCCAGAGTGGCCAGACTGCCCCGAGCTGCCAGAGTGGCCAGACTGCCCGGAGCTGCCAGACTGCCCCGAGCTGCCAGAGTGGCCAGACTGCCCCGAGCTGCCAGAGTGGCCAGACTGCCCCGAGCTGCCAGACTGCCCCGAGCTGCCAGACTGCCCCGAGCTGCCAGACTGCCCAGACTGTCCCGAGCTGCCAGACTGCCCAGACTGTCCCGAGCTGCCAGACTGCCCAGACTGTCCCGATCTGCCAGACTGCCCAGACTGTCCCGAGCTGCCAGACTGTCCCGAGCTGCCAGACTGCACCGAGCTGCCAGACTGCACCGAACTGCCAGACTGGTCAGACTGCCCCGAGCTGCCAGACTGGCCAGACTACCCCGAACTGCCAGAGTGGCCCGACTGCCTGGAACGGCCAGAACCGGAGCCACCTCCTGATATAGGTGGGTTGGGGAGGGGGGGTGTAGCGCAGTGCCGTCGTTGACGGCAGCCACCCTCCCTTCCCTCCCTTTTAGTAGAGGGGAAATTTGTTTTGTTGTTTGGGGTTGTGGTTTTTTGTTTTTTTTGTTTTTTTAAGGTGCTTCCGGGGTTAGCACCTTTAAGGGGGGGGTACTGTCACGTCCTGGCCAGTATAAGGGTTAATTGTTATTGTAGTTTGGTCAGGACGTGGCAGAGGGTATTTGTTTTATGTGGTTCAGGGTGGTGTGTTAGTTAGGAGGGCGTTTGATTTATTATTTCAGGGTTTTGAGTTGTGGTCTATGTTTATGTATTTCTATGTGTAGTCTAGTGAGTGTGTTTCTATGGTGGGTTAATTGGGGTGGACTTCCAATTGAAGGCAGCTGTTTGGTGTTGCCTTTGATTGGAAGTCCTATATTAGTTGGGTGTGTTTGTCTGTGCATTTGTGGGAGATTGTCCTTGGATTGCTGTGTTGCCGTCAAGGCTGTTATTTTGTCGTTCATCGTTTTGTTATTTTTGTATACGTGTTTGTTTGGTTTTTCCCTTCTTTTCCCATAAATAAAGAAGATGAGTATACATGTCCCTGCTGCGTTTTGGTCCTCCATTTCCAACGACAAGCGTGACAATGGAAGGAAACTAACACTAAAGATACAGTTATAAATGGAAGGAAACTAACACTAAAGAGACAGTTATAAATGTGAGGAAACTAACACTAAAGAGACAGTTATAAATGGAAGGAAACTAACACTAAAGAGACAGTTATAAATGTGAGGAAACTAACACTAAAGAGACAGTTATAAATGGAAGGAAACTAACACTAAAGAGACAGTTATAAATGTGAGGAAACTAACACTAAAGAGACAGTTATAAATGTGAGGAAACAAACACTAACGAGACAGTTATAAATGGAAGGAAACTAACACTAAAGAGACAGTTATAAATGGAAGGAAACTAACACTAAAGAGACAGTTATAAATGTGAGGAAACTAACACTAAAGAGACAGTTATAAATGTGAGGAAACTAACACTAAAGAGACAGTTATAAATGTGAGGAAACTAACACTAAAGAGACAGTTATAAATGTATGTGGGTTTAACTGACGGTAGCTACCAATATTGGCTAATATTTAACATGATACAAAAAGAATGAATATAGTGAAAAGTCTGGGCACATAATTAGAACATTCTAGAAATCATAAATCAACTTGGTAGGTTTGGCGCTGTACTGTCATTTGTGCATGGTTACAGAAGCCTACAGCTTGGCTCTCCACATTTCATCCCTGCAAGTTATAAGGCCAGCATTTCATAAACTTCACTGTGGAAAAGGTGAAATGTTGAAATGCTTGTTTGCTGCCGTATGACTGGTTCCACGTTTGTCTCCAGCGATCATAAGGTAAAATGGATCTAAAACAATTATATTTACGATCCCCTTATCCCAACAGATTACTCATTTACCTAGCTCTTATCAATAGCTCTTATCAATAGCTCTTATCAACAGCTCTTATCAATATGTAAATGACAGTCATAGAGAATGGTGTTATTTCTATCAGGAAAACAAAGTAGATTCTGTCCCACTTGGAACCAACAGGTTTCTGGACCTTATTCATTGTTTCATCGCTCGTAAAGTTGGTGGAATAAAGTCAAGGTCAGAATACGATTTATCTATCGACACACCTCATGCTTAAATTCAAGGTCAGAATACCCATAGAAAGAAAAGTACATAAAAAGGGAATTACGTTCCTTTTACACGTGCTTAACTCGGGTCGGAATTCTCCCTAAATGTATAGGCCTGGGATTGACTGAATAGGCCTGGGATTGACTGAATAGGCCTGGGATTGACTGAATAGGCCTTGTATTGACTGAATAGGCCTGGGATTGACTGAAAAGCCCTGGGATTGACTGAATAGGCCTGGGATTGACTGAATAGGCCTGGGATTGACTGAATAGGCCTGGGATTGACTGAAAAGGCCTGGGATTGACTGAATAGGCCTGGGATTGACTGAACAGGCCTGGGATTGAGTAGATAGGCCTAGGGTTGACTAAATAGGCCTGGGATTGACTGAATAGGCCTGGGATTGAGTGACTAGGCCTTGGATTGACTGAATAGGCCTGGGATTGACTGAATAAGCCTGGGATTTACTGAATAGGCCTGGGATTGAGTGAATAGGCCTGGGATTGAGTGAATAGGCCTGGGATTGAGTGAATAGGCCTGGGATTGACTGAATAGGCCTATGATTGAACAAGTTAAAAAAACACCCTCATCCTCCTATTTGTCCCAGCAGTGTAAAGGGGCTTGGTGATCATTAGTCATAATAATAACCACATTCACTTTTTAAAACATTAACTATTCAGCACTGTTCAACATTAAGTATTTAAATGCAGCGGCTCCGCAACAGTAGTTGTCATATCAGAAGTAAGGAGGAGAGGGAATGGATGGATCCAGTTCGAGTGGTGGTAGGTGTGGAAGAATGCAGTGAGTGGTGGTGGGTGTGGAAGAATGCAGTGAGGGGTGGTGGGTGTGGAAGAATGCAGTGAGGGGCGGTGGGTGTGGAAGAATGCAGTGAGTGGTGGTGGGTGTGGAAGAATGCAGTGAGGGGTGGTGGGTGTTGAAGAATGCAGTGAGGGGTGGTGGGTGTTGAAGAATGCAGTGAGGGGTGGTGGGTGTGGAAGAATGCAGTGAGGGGTGGTGGGTGTGGAAGAATGCAGTGAGGAGTGGTGGGTGTGGAAGAATGCAGTGAGGGGTGGTGGGTGTGGAAGAATGCAGTGAGTGGTGGTGGGTGTGGAAGAATGCAGTGAGTGGTGGTGGGTGTGGAAGAATGCAGTGAGTGGTGGTGGGTGTTGAAGAATGCAGTGAGGGGTGGTGGGTGTGGAAGAATGCAGTGAGGGGTTGTGGGTGTGGAAGAATGCAGTGAGTGGTGGTGGGTGTGGAAGAATGCAGTGAGGGGTGGTGGGTGTGGAAGAATGCAGTGAGGGGTGGTGGGTGTGGAAGAATGCAGTGAGGGGTGGTGGGTGTTGAAGAATGCAGTGAGGGGTGGTGGGTGTGGAAGAATGCAGTGAGTGTGTGAGAGAGTGCGGTTCAGTCAGAGGGACTCTCTATTCTCTACTCTTGGCTTGTTGTGAATGAGGTTGGGACGGGGGAGGGGGGTTGCCTGTCTGTCCGTCAGGCCCGTTGGGCACCCAAGGACAATGGGCAGCAGTGAGTCCAGCGAATGTCTGGATGGCTCTCTGCTCTTAATGTCCCCCGTGGCAGGATGGCTGGGGATGGCTGGGGATGGCTGACTGGCTGGATAGCTGGATGACGCTCCACACTGAGTCATGTCCCAGCCCCACACCATAACAACCCCACTACTAGTTGACCAGAGAAATGGATGAACTGCTGTGTTCTGAACCCATTATGGAGAGAGAGAGAGAGAGAGAGAGAGAGAGAGAGAGAGAGAGCGAGAGAGAGAGCGAGAGAGAGGATTACATCTGCAGCCCTCATTTGCTTGTTTGCCTGTTCCCTCCCAGAGCCTCTATATACATACAGTCTCTCCCAGTCTTATCATGCATTCGGTAAATGAACTAATATATAGGCTGAATTGAGTTTTAATTGAATTTAGGTACATCTTCATAATGGCTGACAATCAATACATAAGTTATTTACATTAGTCATTATTATGAAATATTACAATTGGAATTTACAGGAACTTTGTAGAAAATATGCCTGATGCGTCGTGGTAATGTTGTTGATTCACCTCGGGTTGATTCCTGTCACAGTCATTTCTGGAGAGAAAAAAATGGTTTTGAGCCATGCATAAAAAGACTAATGGTTTATTAGTGTCTGGTAGTTGGTAGTGGTAGAGCTTCAGTTTCCTCGCTGCCAAGTAGCTGCTTTTAAAAGTAGAAAGAAATCGGAAAAAATAAGAAATATAAACAAAGAAAAAACTCCAAGTACAAAGTAAAGTGTCAGGAAAAATGATATATATATTTTTTCCTTCGATGAATTTAAGATTTTTTCTTTTTATAATCCGGCCACGGTACATTTTACCTGTTAGTTAGACTGCAAAAAACAACAACAGACCCATTTAAATATATAATTCATTCATAATATTTATACATCTGGCTTTTCATGAATATTTAGTTTATAAAAATGGACCATGTCCTTTATAACATGATTTTTAAAACATTATATCTACAATTCATCAAAACATAAAACCTAATCACAATGGAACATGTCAAAGTTCTAGAACCAATAAACTCTATTGATATGATTGTGGATTACTAGATTTATGCAGCAACTTTCATTGCAATGAAAGATGGGTTTAGCTCTCTTGATGTCCATCAGCAATGTAAATAAGCACCCCCCTGGGTAATAAATAAATAAAGCCATTCTCTCCCCTTGATGCCACCCACACTGGCAATGCAGAGGCAAGGGTTATACAGTACTGTCTCTCTCTTTAAACCAGGGCAGTTTGATGTGATGGACTACTAGATTCTGTCAGTACAACAAAGTCAGATCAAAAAACACTTGGCAGGTTAGAGCTTCAAGATCCACGGTCGTACCACACTTTTACATATGAAACCTTCATGGGAACTTCAATGGCCAGAATGGATGATGGGTCATAATCTCTAGGTTAAAAGTCATGAACCCACAAATTGGCAGGACAGAAACGGCAACACTGAAGACCCATTGGAATGTCCATAGAGAAGAGTGCCCCCTATTGACCATCTGCGGTACTATCACTTACAGTAGCCCATTGTTGTTGGTCCCCAATTGAACCCCAAGCTCAGCCTAAGCTACAGTATGGGGGTGAAAAGAGTTCTGCAGATACTGTTTGCTACACAGAAGAAAAAACCTCAACTAGTTAAAAACTCAAATGCTTTGTGCTCCATCAATAAAGATGGAGATGCAGCAGAAATGAAATAGAAGCATGCTTTTTAAAGAATGTTTTTGTATTACAATAACTACAGGAATATAGTTTAATCAAGGATGAACCCCTTTAAAACCCTCGAGAAAAGCTTTCCTGGATGCAGATAGCTCGGCTATGAACGAAATACTAAAACTAAACAAATCCTTAAAGTATATGCAAACACAAGCATAAATATTTGATCCACAGAGAGTTAAGCTACGAATGACACATATTAGAGTGATAAATTGACATTTCTTCAGGAACAGGCACCATGTCTGTCTGTCTTGTCTTTTTAAAATCTCTCCTCTCCTCTGTTGAAGTGTCAGTCAGTCATTAGAGGTTATTCCCAGATCAGAAAAGAGTCACGGCAGATAGAAGCAGACTGTAGAAGAAGTGTTCGGGTTTAGAGCTCCTTCCTTCCAAAACCATTTTCCTTACATTTCTTTAAAATGAATTAGCAAAATAATAGGTGCGCTGTTTCTCTCTCTCTCTCTCTCTCTCTCTCTCTTTCTCTCTCTCTCTCTCTCTCTCTCTCTCTCTCTCATCCATGATATCCCTCCATCCATCTCTCCTTAGTGAGCGTAGTAGAGCCAGTAGATCACGTTAAAGAAGGAGAACACGGTAGGGAAGATCATCCTGGACCACTTGTCGATAGAGTTCACATCAGCCAGGTCAGGGATGTTGACCTTGAGCTGCGAGGCCCGTCTCCGTAGGCGGGACTTCTTCTGGGTGGCGTGGCGCTCCAGGGCGCTGTGGGGTCCGCCGCCGTAGTTCTGGCGGGCCATGGCGGCCCTACGGTACTGCAGCGTGGAGCTGTCGTAGGCCAGCATGGTGTTGCGGGGGTCACCCAGACCCCCAGGGCCCAGGGACCTGGACAGCTCAGGAGGAACACCTCCCATCTCGTTCTTCATCTCCAGGGAACCAAACAGGATGTTGTCATCAGTCAGGGAGGTGGTCATCTGTGATAGGAGGAGGGGGGAGGAAGAGGAGGGGCCGTGAGAGGAAGTGAATGTAGGCAAGGTTCATACGTCATCTATACGTCATCATAATCTATCCTTACTTAAAATATTTAAAAGATGTCTATATTTACGGATAGATAAAATGAGGCATGGTTCATAGGTCATCTTATTCTTAAATAATCTACGATCACTTAAAATACTTAAAAGGTGTCTATCTTTACGGTTAATTAAAAGGCACTATGTGTGTGTGTTTTATGAAGAATGTGTTTTTCTCTTAGTTAATAATTGAGGGGATCATCACGTACAGTATTGTTCTGTGGTAGTACTAATGGGACACATTTGATTTACAGCAGCAATGTAGAGCATAGTGTATTTACCATAAAATGTCACATTTAATTATAGATTCTATTTATATAAATCAATAGCTAGTCATTACACATAAGTATATGTTGACAATCCTGTGAAGATCCAATAAATATATATATATATATGTGTGTGTATATACATATGTGTGTGTATATATATATATATATACACAGTACTAGTCAAAAGTTTGGACACACCTGCTCATTCATGAGTTTTTGTTTATTTTTACTATTCTCTACATACTATTCTCTACATCAAAACTATGAAATAACACATTTGGAATCAAGTAGTAACCAAAAAAGTGTTAAAGAAATCAAAATATATTTTATATTTGAGATTCTTCAAAGTAGCCACCCTTTGCCTTGATGACAGCTTTGCACACTCTTTGCATTCTCTCAACCAGCTTCATGAGGTAGTCACCTGGAATGCATTTAAATTAACAGGTGTACCTTGTTAAAAGTTAATTTGTGGAATATCTTTCCTTCTTAATGCGTTTGAGCCAATCAGTTGTGTTGTGACAAGGTAGGGGTGGTATACAGAACATAGCCCTATTTGGTAAAATACCAAGTCCATATTATGGCAAGAACAGCTCAAATAAACAAAGAGAAATGATAGTCCATCATTACTTTAAGACCTGAAGGTCAGTCAATCCAGAAAGGTTTCTTCAAGTGCAGTCGCAAAATCCATCAAGCGCTATGATGAAACTGTCTCTCATGAGGACCGCCACAGGAAAGGAAGAGTTACCTCTGCTGCAGAGGATAAGTTTATTAAAGTTACCAGCCACAGAAATTTCAGGCCAAATAAATGCTTCACAGAGTTCAAGTAAGAGAGACATCTCAACCTCAACTGCTCAGAGGAGACTGTGTGAATCAGGCCTTCATGGTCAAATTGCTGCAAAGAAAACACTACTAAAGGACACTAATAATAAGAAGAGACTTGCTTGGATCAAGAAACACAAGCAATGGACATTAGACCGGTGGGAATCTGTCCCTTGGTCTGATGAGTCCAAATTTGAGATTTTTGATTCCAACCCCCGTGTCTTTGTGGGATGCAGAGTAGGTGAACAGATGATCTCCGCATGTGTGATTCTCACCGTGAAGCATGGAGCAGGAGGTGTGATGGTGTGGGGGTGCTTTGCTGGTGACACTGTATGTGATTTATTTAGAATTCAAGGCATACTTTACCAGCATGGCTAACAGCATTCTGCAGGAATACACCATCACATCTGGTTTGCGCTTAGTGGGACTACAATTTGTTTTTCAACAGGACAATGACCAAACACACCTCCAGGCTGTGTAAGGCCTATTTGACCAAGAAGAAGAGTGATGGAATGCTGCATCAGATGACCTGGCCTCCACAATCACCCAACCTCAACGCAATTGAGATGGTTTGGGATGAGTTGGACCGCAGAGTGAAAGAAAAGCAGCCAACAAGTGCTCAGCATATGTGGGAACTCCTTCAAGACTGTTGGAAAAGCATTCCAGGTGAAGCTGGTTGAGAGAATGTCAAGAGTGTACAAGCTGTCATCAAGGTAAAGGGATGGCTACTTTGAAGAATTGTTGGTTACTACATGATTACATATGTGTTATTTCATTGTTTTGATGTCTTCATTATTATTCTACAATGTAGAAAATAGTAAAAAAATTAAGAAAAACTCTTGAATGAGTAGGTGTGTCCAAACTTTTGACTGGTACTGTATGTATGTACATAAATACAAATCAACAGTTTCTCATGGAGAAATCATCTTCATTGTTATGTCATAATTTCAGCCAGCATGTGGTTAACGTTCTGTCTAGTCAGAACAAGACAAACCAAGTAAACAAACAACGTAAACAAAAGGAAGAAATGTGAGAGGATAAAAGATTGAGAGAAATAGTAATAAGGAAATATTGCAAAGATGAAGGAGAGGTTAAGGTTGAAGGTTCAGGGGTCAAAGGTAGGTTTAGGTTAGGAGAGACGTTGTGAGGACTGAGGAAGTGGATCAGAAGTTTCTTCATCCATAGCCTGACTTCAGAAGCAAACAAAACATCTCTAACTAAAAAAAGATTTTCAAACTTATTAGTTGAAAAAACAAATTCTCAATGATATCTGTTGTTTGTACTCTGTTCCAAGGCCACTCAGTTGGACAAAACTCAGAATGAGAAATAATCGTCTCTCTTTTTCTTCTCTGTCAGGCTGAGCGATAATATGTCACTAACCATCTCATTTCCTTTCAATTGCTTCACTTGTTATTTGGGAGTGTAATCAATTTACCTCAGATATACATTTTTCTGTTACACCAATATTAACGTTGGAGAAGCTTGCAATTACAACCAGCATTTCCTATCCCTTCATTTTTTAGGTTTCCCATCAATTTAAGGTGTATAATATTTTGACTGAGATGTAGGATGCGTCCCAAATGCTGTAATTTACTTAACCACTACTATGACGTGTTTGTCAGGAAAATGCATGAAGAGCAAATCAAGAGAAGGGAAAAAAACACAATGGTGGGAAGTGATGGTTAAAGTTGCCTTTAAAAATCTATAGAATAAAATTAAAGAAATGCACAAAAATACTACAGTATTTTCCTCTGATCGGGGGGGTTGATTCAGATTGATGACATTTGTTAAAGTTTTGACTTTCAAAACCTTCCAGTACCTTATTTCTTTGCTCGCCTAGTCCTAATGCGGCATCGTCCACAAAGATGGGATCCCACATCGTGTCATACGCGTCAATTTCCCTCTGTTTCATTCTGGCATACAGAGCATCATCTCTCTGAACTACATTTCCCACCATCCACTGCAAGCATACAAAATCAGCACTGTTACCATGGAGAAATCGCAGCTTGCTGTCAGATGTTGTCAGATCCTGGTCTAACTAATAAAGATGTATTTTCATTGAACTGTGGTTGATAGATACACATGCCTACACCAATGGGACATGGAGGTGTAGTAGAACCCTGGTAAAGGACATCAAGTCAACAGTTGATCACAGAAGCATCACATTGACCTTGAGAGAAAGAATAACCTGTGTTCTCCAACTGCATCCAACACCACATTACACCAAAAACACAACCTCCCTAGAACAATCTGACCCTACTCCCTTTCTATCCGGAGACACCAACCTTATTGGGGTCGGGTCGGAGTTTCTCGTTGTTGGCGACGGCTAGTTTCTCGGCGGCCCTCTTCTGCCTCTGGGGCCCCCGTCCAAAGAAGATGTAGTTGACGAAGGCGTACTCCAGCAGGGCCAGGAAGACGAACACAAAGCAGCCCATCAGGTACATGTCTATGGCCTTGACGTAGGGGATCTTAGGAAGAGTCTCTCTCAGATGGGTGTTGATGGTGGTCATGGTCAACACCGTAGTGATACCTGGAGATCACATTTTACCTTTACAATCACTGCATTCACCAAAATAATGGATATATTATTATGTGTCAGGTGTGTCTCAGGTGTGTGTCAGGTGTGTATCAGGTGTGTCTCAGGTGTGTGTCAGGTGTGTATCAGGTGTGTCAGGTGTGTCTCAGGTGTGTCAGGTGTGTCTCAGGTGTGTCTCAGATGTTTCACAGGTGTGTATCAGGTGTGTATCAGGTGTGTCTCAGGTGTTTCACAGGTGTTTCACAGGTGTGTATCAGGTGTGTCTCAGGTGTGTCTCAGGTGTGTCTCAGGTGTGTGTCAGGTGTGTCTCAGGTGTGTCTCAGGTGTGTGTCAGGTGCGTCTCAGGTGCGTCTCAGGTGCGTCTCAGGTGTGTATCAGGTGTGTCTCAGGTGTGTCTCAGGTGTGTGTCAGGTGTGTATCAGGTGTGTCTCAGGTGTGTATCAGGTGTGTATCAGGTGTGTCTCAGGTGTGTATCAGATGTGTCTCAGGTGTGTCTCAGGTGTTTCACAGGTGTGTATCAGGTGTGTATCAGGTGTGTCTCAGGTGTGTATCAGGTGTGTCTCAGGTGTGTCTCAGGTGTGTATCAGGTGTGTCTCAGGTGTGTGTCAGGTGTGTCTCAGGTGTGTATCAGGTGTGTCTCAGGTGTGTCTCAGGTGTGTGTCAGGTGTGTCTCAGGTGTGTATCAGGTGTGTCAGGTGTGTCTCAGGTGTGTATCAGGTGTGTCTCAGGTGTGTCTCAGGTGTGTATCAGGTGTGTCTCAGGTGTGTCTCAGGTGTGTCTCAGGTGTGTGTCAGGTGTGTGTCAGGTGTGTCTCAGGTGTGTCAGGTGTGTCTCAGGTGTGTCTCAGGTGTGTCTCAGGTGTGTCTCAGGTGTTTCACAGGTGTGTATCAGGTGTGTATCAGGTGTGTCTCAGGTGTGTCTCAGGTGTGTGTCAGGTGTGTCTCAGGTGTGTATCAGGTGTGTGTCAGGTGTGTCTCAGGTGTGTCTCAGGTGTGTGTCAGGTGTGTCTCAGGTGTGTATCAGGTGTGTCTCAGGTGTGTCTCAGGTGTGTCTCAGGTGTGTGTCAGGTGTGTCTCAGGTGTGTCTCAGGTGTGTCTCAGGTGTGTCTCAGGTGTGTATCAGGTGTGTCTCAGGTGTGTCTCAGGTGTGTCAGGTGTGTCTCAGGTGTGTCTCAGGTGTGTCTCAGGTGTGTATCAGGTGTGTATCAGGTGTGTATCAGGTGTGTCTCAGGTGTTTCACAGGTGTGTATCAGGTGTGTATCAGGTGTGTCTCAGGTGTGTGTCTCAGGTGTGTGTCTCAGGTGTGTCTCAGGTGTGTCTCAGGTGTGTGTCTCAGGTGTGTGTCTCAGGTGTGTCTCAGGTGTGTCTCAGGTGTGTGTCTCAGGTGTGTGTCAGGTGTTCAAAGGAGTTTAAATCAGCTACAGTTTCTATCTGATTCTATATGTGATAAAGGACCAGAATCACCCTGTGTCCTCCTGGTACAGGGTCGGGAACCAGCCAACTGTTACATGAGTAGTAAACAAGTGCATAGTAGCGTAGTAGTTTGGCACCTTTACAGACCTAATGAACCCATATGGACATATAGATCCTCATTCTACAGAACTAATGAACCTATACGGACATATAGATCCTCATTCTACAGACCTAATGAACCCATATGTGTGTGTGTGTGTGTGTGTGTGTGTGTGTGTGTGTGTGCGTTCATATGTGTGTGTGTGTGTGTGTGTGTTTGCGTGCATGCGTGTGTATCTGAGCATTGGGTCTCTGTTCAAATTCCAGGGGACCAACCACATGTTTCAGGAAGCTACAGACTCCGTGTCTGTAGATATAAGAAGCACCCCAGTGTTAGCCCCTTTAACCATCTGGGATGTGTCCCAAAAGACACTCTATTCCCTACATAGTGCACTACTTTTTCTAATCAGAGCCCAATGGGGGTTCTGGTCAAAGGTTATGCACTATTTAGGGAATAGGGTGTAATTTGGTACGCAGCCCTAGTATTAGTCACGGCACAATTCACCTGTGTTATTAGAACAATACACCCACCGTGTTTGATACATTAGTCATCTGTGTTATTAGACTAATACACCCACTGTGTTTGATACGTTAAATCATCTGTGTTATTAGACCAATACACCCACTGTGTTTGGAACATTAAATCATCTGTGTTATTAGAGGCGCTCTTTAGGACAATAAAGGGTCAATAACAGACACAGGTCAATGGGCTGAGGCGCTCATTAGGACCTTATCCTCATCAAGTATTTTACATTATTATCGGCCAATAATCTAGGTTACTGTATCACAAATCATTCACTGTACTAATATGACTGTCATTAGGATCAAGGTGCAAAGGATCTATCTAATTGTAATCGGAGCTGGTTTAGGGCAGAATATGAATGCTTCTATTCATTTAGAACGATGCAAACACTATGACAACAACATTTGTAAACATCGTTATAATGTATAAGTTTAATTTGATTGATGGATTGATTGGTTGATTGACTGATGAAATCTCGCTAACTTTATTGATCGAATCGATGGGCAGTCTTACCCAGGGCCACTCTGGCAGCGGAGGCATCATAGTTGATCCAGAAGGAGACCCAAGACAGGATGGTGATCAGGATAGAGGGCATGTAGGTCTGGAGGATAAAGTAGCCGATGTTCCTCTTTAGCTTGAAGCTCAGAGACAGGCGGGGATAGGAACCTGCATGGAGGAATACAAACAGAACTGTATTTATTTGATTTGTTTTATTTAACCAGCTAAACCATTAAGAATACATTGTCTTTTACAAATAATAACCTGAAGTAGAGGGAATCAGAACTGAAAAAGCAGAGAAAGGTAATATACAGAATATCTGTGTATCACCCCCTGAAAAGCTACAGTATACCCATAGATATACAGTACCAATCAAAAGTTTGGACACACATACTCATTCCAGGGTTTTTCTTTATTTTTACTATTTTCTACATTGTAGAATAATAGTGAAGACATCAAAACTATGAAATAACACATATGGAATCATGTAGTAACCAAAAAGATGTAACCAAATCAAAATATATTTTAGATTTTAGATTCTTCAAAGTAGCCACCCTTTGCCTTGATGACAGCTTTGCACACTCTTGACATTTTCTCAACCAGCATTCATGAGGAATGCTTTTCCAACAGTCATGAAAGAGTTCCCACATACGCTACATAAGTATCAAAATGGCCGCCACCGTGTACCTGTAGAGAAGACCACATTCTTGGAGACCAGTTTGTAGTCCACGATGGAGAACTGAGGCAGCTCTATTCTCTCCACCCCAGACACAGCTCCATCTCCCCCTCGCCAGTAGAACTCAATGTCATCAGTGGTGTATCCATCTGCAATATGTCCAAGATAAATACACAATGCAGAGACAGAGAACGAGAGGTCAAAAGGACCATAAGTCAATAGAGCACTACCGATCAATGGAAATAGTGTTTTTTCTGTAATAGGGAATTATTGATCCATGGTTCAGAGACATGGGAGGAATATGTCTTCTGAAATAGGATACTTGTTATTTGGCCATTGGCTTGTTTTATTGCAAGGAATTCTAATTGGTCAACCACAGACTAGGGCTGGGTTATAAAACTACATGCTGTTCCTTTGTTCTGGAGAGAGAATCACTGGAGAGAACCACAGGAGAGAATCACTGAGAGAGAACCACAGGAGAGAATCACTGAGAGAGAACCACAGGAGAGAACCACTGAGAGAATCACTGAGAGAATCACTGAGAGAGAACCACAGAAGAGAATCGCTGAGAGAATCACTGAGAGAGAACCACAGGAGAGAATCACTGAAAGAGAATCACTGAGAGAGAACCACAGAAGAGAATCGCTGAGAGAATCACTGAGAGAGAACCACGGGAGAGAATCACTGAGAGAGAATCACTGGAGAGAATCACTGAGAGAGAACCACAGGAGAGAATCGCTGAGAGAGAATCACTGGAGAGAATCACTGAGAGAGAACCACAGAAGAGAATCACTGAGAGAGAACCACAGGAGAGAATCACTGAGAGAGAACCACAGGAGAGAATCACTGAGAGAATCACTGAGAGATAATCACTGAGAGAGAATCACTAGAGAGAATCACTGAGAGAGAACCACAGGGAGAATCACTGGAGAGAACCACAGGAGAGAATCACTGAGAGAGAATCACTGAGAAAGAACCACAGGAGAGAATCACTGGAGAGAACCACAGGAGAGAATCACTGAGAGTGAATCACTGGAGAGAACCACAGGAGAGAACCACAGGAGAGAATCACTGAGAGAGAATCACTGAGAAAGAACCACAGGAGAGAATCACTGGAGAGAACCACAGGAGAGAATCACTGAGAGTGAATCACTGGAGAGAACCACAGGAGAGAACCACAGGAGAGAATCACTGAGAGAGAACCACAGGAGAGAATCACTGGAGAGAATCACTGAGAGAGAATCACTGAGAGAGAACCACAGGAGAGAATCACTGGAGAGAACCACAGGAGAGAATCACTGGAGAGAACCACAGGAGAGAATCACTGAGAGAGAACCACAGGAGAGAATCACTGAGAGAGAACCACAGGAGAGAATCACTGGAGAGAACCACAGGAGAGAATCACTGAGAGAGAACCACAGGAGAGAATCACTGAGAGAATCACTGAGAGAGAACCACAGGGAGAATCACTGGAGAGAACCACGGGAGAGAGCCACAGGAGAGAATCACTGAGAGAGAATCACTGAGAGAGAACGACAGGAGAGAATCACTGGAGAGAACCACAGGAGAGAATCACTGAGAGTGAATCACTGGAGAGAACCACAGGAGAGAATCACTGAGAGAGAACCACTGGAGAGAATCACTGAGAGAGAATCACTGAAGAGAATCGCTGAGAGAGAATCACTGGAGAGAACCACATGAGAGAATCACTGAGAGAGAATCACTGGAGAGAACCACATGAGAGAATCACTGAGAGAGAATCACTGAGTGAGAATCACTGAAGAGAATCACTGAGAGAGAATCACAGTAGAGAATCACTGAGAGAGAATCACTGGAGAGAATCACTGAGAGAGAATCACTGAAGAGAATCACTGAGAGAGAATCACTGAAGAGAATCACTGAGAGAGAATCACTGGAGAGAATCATTTAGAGAGAACCACAGAAGAGAACCACAGGAGAGAATCACTGGAGAGAATCACTGAGAGAGAATCACTGGAGAGAATCACTGAGAGAGAACCACAGGAGAGAATCACTGGAGAGAACCACAGGAGAGAATCACTGAGAGAGAACCACAGGAGAGAATCACTGAGAGAGAACCACAGGAGAGAATCACTGAGAGAGAACCACAGGAGAGAATCACTGGAGAGAACCACAGGAGAGAATCACTGGAGAGAACCACAGGAGAGAATCACTGAGAGAGAACCACAGGAGAGAATCACTGAGAGAGAACCACAGGAGAGAATCACTGCGAGAGAACCACAGGAGAGAATCACTGGAGAGAACCACAGGAGAGAATCACTGAGAGAGAACCACAGGAGAGAATCACTGAGAGAATCACTGAGAGAGAACCACAGGGAGAATCACTGGAGAGAACCACGGGAGAGAGCCACAGGAGAGAATCACTGAGAGAGAATCACTGAGAGAGAACCACAGGAGAGAATCACTGGAGAGAACCACAGGAGAGAATCACTGAGAGTGAATCACTGGAGAGAACCACAGGAGAGAATCACTGAGAGAGAACCACTGGAGAGAATCACTGAGAGAGAATCACTGAAGAGAATCACTGAGAGAGAATCACTGGAGAGAACCACATGAGAGAATCACTGAGAGAGAATCACTGAGTGAGAATCACTGAAGAGAATCACTGAGAGAGAATCACTGGAGATAACCACATGTGAGAATCACTGAGAGATAATCACTGGAGAGAATCACTGAGAGAGAATCACTGAAGAGAACCACATGAGAGAATCACTGAAGAGAACCACATGAGAGAATCACTGAGAGAGAATCACTGGAGAGAACCACATGAGAGAATCACTGAGAGAGAATCACTGGAGAGAATCACTGGAGAGAATCACTGAGAGAGAATCACTGAAGAGAATCACTGAGAGAGAATCACTGGAGAGAGAATCACAGTAGAGAATCACTGAGAGAGAATCACTGGAGAGAATCACTGAGAGAGAATCACTGAAGAGAATCACTGAGAGAGAATCACTGAAGAGAATCACTGAGAGAGAATCACTGGAGAGAATCACTGAGAGAGAATCACTGAGAGAGAATCACTGGAGATAACCACATGTGAGAATCACTGAGAGAGAATCACTGGAGAGAATCACTGAGAGAGAATCACTGAAGAGAACCACATGAGAGAATCACTGAAGAGAAACACATGAGAGAATCACTGAGAGAGAATCACTGGAGAGAACCACATGAGAGAATCACTGAGAGAGAATCACTGGAGAGAATCACTGGAGAGAATCACTGAGAGAGAATCACTGAAGAGAATCACTGAGAGAGAATCACTGGAGAGAGAATCACCGTAGAGAATCACTGAGAGAGAATCACTGGAGAGAATCACTGAGAGAGAATCACTGAAGAGAATCACTGAGAGAGAATCACTGAAGAGAATCACTGAGAGAGAATCACTGGAGAGAATCACTGAGAGAGAATCACTGAAGAGAATCACTGAGAGAGAATCACTGAAGAGAATCACTGAGAGAGAATCACTGGAGAGAACCACAGGAGAGAATCACTGAGAGAGAACCACAGGAGAGAATCACTGAGAGAGAACCACAGGAGAGAACCACTGAGAGAATCACTGAGAGAATCACTAAGAGAGAACCACAGAAGAGAATCGCTGAGAGAATCACTGAGAGAGAACCACAGGAGAGAATCACTGAGAGAGAATCACTGAGAGAGAACCACAGAAGAGAATCGCTGAGAGAATCACTGAGAGAGAACCACAGGAGAGAATCACTGAGAGAGAATCACTGGAGAGAATCACTGAGAGAGAACCACAGGAGAGAATCGCTGAGAGAGAATCACTGGAGAGAATCACTGAGAGAGAACCACAGAAGAGAATCACTGAGAGAGAACCACAGGAGAGAATCACTGAGAGAGAACCACAGGAGAGAATCACTGAGAGAATCACTGAGATAATCACTGAGAGAGAATCACTAGAGAGAATCACTGAGAGAGAACCACAGGGAGAATCACTGAGAGAGAATCACTGAGAGAGAATCACTGAGTGAGAATCACTGAAGAGAATCACTGAGAGAGAATCACTGGAGATAACCACATGAGAGAATCACTGAGAGAGAATCACTGGAGAGAATCACTGGAGAGAATCACTGAGAGAGAATCACTGAAGAGAATCACTGAGAGAGAATCACTGGAGAGAGAATCACAGTAGAGAATCACTGAGAGAGAATCACTGAAGAGAATCACTGAGAGAGAATCACTGGAGAGAGAATCACTGGAGAGAACCACATGAGAGAATCACTGAGAGAGAATCACTGGAGAGAATCACTGAGAGAGAATCACAGTAGAGAATCACTGAGAGAGAACCACTGGAGAGATAATCACAGTAGAGAATCACTGAGAGAGAATCACTGGAGAGAGAATCACAGTAGAGAATCACTGAGAGAGAATCACTGGAGAGAATCACTGAGAGAGAATCACTGAAGAGAATCACTGAGAGAGAATCACTGAAGAGAATCACTGAGAGAGAATCACTGGAGAGAATCACTGAGAGAGAATCACTGAGAGAGAATCACTGGAGATAACCACATGTGAGAATCACTGAGAGAGAATCACTGGAGAGAATCACTGAGAGAGAATCACTGAAGAGAACCACATGAGAGAATCACTGAAGAGAAACACATGAGAGAATCACTGAGAGAGAATCACTGGAGAGAACCACATGAGAGAATCACTGAGAGAGAATCACTGGAGAGAATCACTGAGAGAGAATCACTGAGAGAGAATCACTGAAGAGAATCACTGAGAGAGAATCACTGGAGAGAGAATCACCGTAGAGAATCACTGAGAGAGAATCACTGGAGAGAATCACTGAGAGAGAATCACTGAAGAGAATCACTGAGAGAGAATCACTGAAGAGAATCACTGAGAGAGAATCACTGGAGAGAATCACTGAGAGAGAATCACTGAAGAGAATCACTGAGAGAGAATCACTGAAGAGAATCACTGAGAGAGAATCACTGGAGAGAACCACAGGAGAGAATCACTGAGAGAGAACCACAGGAGAGAATCACTGAGAGAGAACCACAGGAGAGAACCACTGAGAGAATCACTGAGAGAATCACTAAGAGAGAACCACAGAAGAGAATCGCTGAGAGAATCACTGAGAGAGAACCACAGGAGAGAATCACTGAGAGAGAATCACTGAGAGAGAACCACAGAAGAGAATCGCTGAGAGAATCACTGAGAGAGAACCACAGGAGAGAATCACTGAGAGAAAATCACTGGAGAGAATCACTGAGAGAGAACCACAGGAGAGAATCGCTGAGAGAGAATCACTGGAGAGAATCACTGAGAGAGAACCACAGAAGAGAATCACTGAGAGAGAACCACAGGAGAGAATCACTGAGAGAGAACCACAGGAGAGAATCACTGAGAGAATCACTGAGAGATAATCACTGAGAGAGAATCACTAGAGAGAATCACTGAGAGAGAACCACAGGGAGAATCACTGAGAGAGAATCACTGAGAGAGAATCACTGAGTGAGAATCACTGAAGAGAATCACTGAGAGAGAATCACTGGAGATAACCACATGAGAGAATCACTGAGAGAGAATCACTGGAGAGAATCACTGGAGAGAATCACTGAGAGAGAATCACTGAAGAGAATCACTGAGAGAGAATCACTGGAGAGAGAATCACAGTAGAGAATCACTGAGAGAGAATCACTGAAGAGAATCACTGAGAGAGAATCACTGGAGAGAGAATCACTGGAGAGAACCACATGAGAGAATCACTGAGAGAGAATCACTGGAGAGAATCACTGAGAGAGAATCACAGTAGAGAATCACTGAGAGAGAACCACTGGAGAGATAATCACAGTAGAGAATCACTGAGAGAGAACCACTGGAGAGAACCACATGAGAGAATCACTGAGAGAGAACCACTGGAGAGAATCCCTGAGAGAGAATCACTGGAGAGAACCACATGAGAGAATCACTGAGAGAGAATCACTGGAGAGAACCACATGAGAGAATCACTGAGAGAGAATCACTGGAGAGAATCACTGGAGAGAATCACTGAGAGAGAATCACTGAAGAGAATCACTGAGAGAGAATCACTGGAGAGAGAATCACAGTAGAGAATCACTGAGAGAGAATCACTGAAGACAATCACTGAGAGAGAATCACTGGAGAGAGAATCACAGTAGAGAATCACTGAGAGAGAATCACTGGAGAGAACCACATGAGAGAATCACTGGAGAGAACCACAGGAGAGAATCACTGAGAGTGAATCACTGGAGAGAACCACTGAAGAGAACCTCAGGAGAGAATCACTGAGAGAGAACCACAGGAGAGAATCACTGAGAGAGAACCACAGGAGAGAACCACAGGAGAGAATCACTGAGAGTGAATCACTGGAGAGAACCACAGGAGAGAACCACAGGAGAGAATCACTGAGAGAGAACCACAGGAGAGAATCACTGAGAGTGAATCACTGGAGAGAACCACAGGAGAGAACCACAGGAGAGAATCACTGAGAGAGAACCACAGGAGAGAATCACTGGAGAGAACCACAGGAGAGAATCACTGAGAGAGAACCACAGGAGAGAATCACTGGAGAGAACCACAGGAGAGAATCACTGGAGAGAACCACAGGAGAGAATCACTGAGAGAGAACCACAAGAGAGAATCACTGAGAGAGAACCACAGAAGAGAACCACAGGAGAGAATCACTGGAGAGAATCACTGAGTGAGAATCACTGAAGAGAATCACTGAGAGAGAATCACTGGAGATAACCACATGAGAGAATCACTGAGATAGAATCACTGGAGAGAATCACTGAGAGAGAATCACTGAAGAGAATCACTGAGAGAGAATCACTGAAGAGAATCACTGAGAGAAAATCACTGGAGAGAACCACATGAGAGAATCACTGAGAGAGAATCACTGGAGAGAACCACATGAGAGAATCACTGAGAGAGAATCACTGGAGAGAATCACTGGAGAGAATCACTGAGAGAGAATCACTGAAGAGAATCACTGAGAGAGAATCACTGGAGAGAGAATCACAGTAGAGAATCACTGAGAGAGAATCACTGAGAGAGAATCACTGGAGAGAATCACTGAGAGAGAACCACAAGAGAGAATCACTGGAGAGAACCACAGGAGAGAATCACTGAGAGAGAACCACAGGAGAGAATCACTGAGAGAATCACTGAGAGAGAATCACTGAGAGAGAACCACAGGAGAGAATCACTGGAGAGAACCACAGGAGAGAATCACTGAGATTGAATCACAGGAGAGAACCACAGGAGAGAATCACTGAGAGAGAACCACTGGAGAGAATCACTGAGAGAGAATCACTGAAGAGAATCACTGAGAGAGAATCACTGGAGAGAACCACATGAGAGAATCACTGAGAGAGAATCACTGGAGAGAACCACATGAGAGAATCACTGAGAGAGAATCACTGAGTGAGAATCACTGAAGAGAATCACTGAGAGAGAATCACTGGAGATAACCACATGAGAGAATCACTGAGATAGAATCACTGGAGAGAATCACTGAGAGAGAATCACTGAAGAGAATCACTGAGAGAGAATCACTGAAGAGAATCACTGAGAGAGAATCACTGGAGAGAACCACATGAGAGAATCACTGAGAGAGAATCACTGGAGAGAACCACATGAGAGAATCACTGAGAGAGAATCACTGGAGAGAATCACTGGAGAGAATCACTGAGAGAGAATCACTGAAGAGAATCACTGAGAGAGAATCACTGGAGAGAGAATCACAGTAGAGAATCACTGAGAGAGAATCACTGAAGAGAATCACTGAGAGAGAATCACTGGAGAGAGAATCACAGTAGAGAATCGCTGAGAGAGAACCACTGGAGAGAACCACATGAGAGAATCACTGAGAGAGAATCACTGGAGAGAATCACTGAGAGAGAATCACAGTAGAGAATCACTGAGAGAGAACCACTGGAGAGAGAATCACAGTAGAGAATCACAGTAGAGAATCACTGAGAGAGAACCACTGGAGAGAGAATCACAGTAGAGAATCACTGAGAGAGAACCACTGGAGAGAGAATCGCAGTAGAGAATCACTGAGAGAGACTCACTGGAGAGAGAATCACAGTAGAGAATCACTGAGAGAGACTCACTGGAGAGAGAATCACAGTAGAGAATCACTGAGAGAGACTCACTGGAGAGAGAATCACAGTAGAGAATCACTGGAGAGAGAATCACAGTAGAGAATCACTGAGAGAGAACCACTGGAGAGAGAATCACAGTAGAGAATCACTGAGAGAGAACCACTGGAGAGAGAATCACAGTAGAGTATCACTGAGAGAGAACCATTGGAGAGAGAATCACAGTAGAGAATCACTGAGAGAGAATCACTGGAGAGAGAATCACAGTAGAGAATCACTGAGAGAGAATCACAGTAGAGAATCACTGAGAGAGAATCACAGTAGAGATTCACTGAGAGAGAACCACTGGAGAGAGAATCACAGTAGAGAATCACTGATAGAGCATCACTGAGGACAGGGGAGAATGACCATCTACCTCCCTGTATGATTTGTCCTGTTTGATTTGTCCTCCCCTGGATTTGCTTTGGAATTTGTGTTATTGAAGATTAACATACATTGCCAACACCAGGTAGTGGAGATTCAGAGCACACGCCACATTAACATAGAGTGCCAGAATGGTAGGAATGGCTATGGTCTATGTCAAACGGCAGGGACACGAGGCTCTCACACACGTTGAGTAGACAACTGTTCCTCAAAGGTTCTATTCTTGTTCCTGTAATGTTTTCTATTTATATCAACGATTTATATTCTGCTGTGTCAAATGTTACTGGAGAATATAATGTTAGGTTTAATAATAAATACAATTATAAAAGGAGATTTCAAAGAACATTTCACGGGACCAAAAATGGTTAGCTAACTGTGTAGTTCCTCTGTTCAGTTTATATGGATGAAACCCCATGCAGGAACTCATGGACCATTCTGTTGTGTTAACCCTTCTGTTGTGATAACCCTTCTGTTGTGTTAACCATTCTGTTGTGTTAACCCTTCTGTTGTGTTATCCCATCTGTTGTGTTAACCCTTCTGTTGTGTTAACCCTTCTGTTGTGTTAACCCTTCTGTTGTGTTAACCCTTCTGTTGTGTTAACCCTTCTGTTGTGATAACCCTTCTGTTGTGTTATCCCTTCTGTTGTGATAACCCTTCTGTTGTGTTAACCCTTCTGTTGTGTTATCCCTTCTGTTGTGATAACCCTTCTGTTGTGTTAACCCTTCTGTTGTGTTATCCCTTCTGTTGTGTTAACCCTTCTGTTGTGTTAACCCTTCTGTTGTGTTAACCCTTCTGTTGTGTTAACCCTTATTTTGTGATAATGCTCTCTCTCTCTCTCTCTCTACCCCTCTCCCTCTCTCACTACCCCTCTCTCTCTACCCCATCTCCCCCTCTCTCTCTCCCTCTCTCTCTACCTCCTCTCCCCCTCTCCCTCTCTCTCTTCCCCCTCTCCCTCTCTCTCTTCCCCCTCTCCCCCTCTCTCACCCTGTCTCTACCCCTCCCCCTCTCTCTCTTCCTCTCTCTACCCCCTCTCCCCTTCTATCTCTCTACCCCGTCTCCCTCTCTCTCTCTCCTCTCGATCTACCCCCGCTCCCCCCTCTCTTCATCTACCCCCTCTCCCCCACTCTCTCTCTCTCTCGCTCTCTCTACCCCATCTCTCTCTCTCTACCCCCTCTCTCCCCTCTCTCTCTACCCACTCTCTCCTCTCTCTCTCTCTGTCTCCCCCTCCCCCTCTCTCTCCTCTCTCTCTCTCTCTCTCTCTCTCTGTCTCTCTCCATATATCTCTCCCTCTCTCTCTACATCTCTCTCTTTCTCTGTCTCACGCCTCTCCTGTCTCTTTCTCTCTCTACCCCCTCTCTCTATCTCTCTCTCTCTGTCTCACCCCTCTCTCTTTTTATGTCTATCCCTCTCTCTCTCCATATATCTCTGCCTCTCTCTCTACCACCTCTCTCTTTCTATCTCTCTCTCTTTCCTTTTCTGTGTACTACTTCCTCTGCTTGCCACTCATAATAAGAGGCAGTGACCTATTTAGATGCAATGAATAATTAAACTTTCAGCCTTTGATTTCTGAAAAATGAAGACATAATTCTCCCACTGCCTCGCTCTGACCCAGGATAGATGGCTAGATAGGAGTGGTGAGAGGATTAAGGACACTATAGCTGGTCATTGTATTGGTGTGGCCAGTCAGTCAGTGAGATATCTATTACTAACTGTGACGGATGGATGAAGAATCAGATACTATAGAAACACTACCACTATTAAAATACAGCCCATCCCACTTCTGACACCAACGTAGCTAGTCATTGTTTTGGCATGTCTATCATTGAGATGTGTAATGCCTAGTCTGACAGTTATGGCTCAGATAGGACAGAATAGAAAAACTACCAGTATCAAACGACAACCCAGCCCAAGCCAAAAACATAGTACTATACCTAATCCCTGTGTAAAAGCATGCAGCACCAGCTGATATAATCCACGCAGCACCAACTGATATAATCCACGCAGCACCAGCTGATATAATCCACGCAGCACCAACTGATATAATCCACGCAGCACCAACTGATATAATCCACGCAGCACCAACTGATATAATCCACGCAGCACCAACTGATATAATCCACGCAGCACCAATTGATATAATCCATGCAGCACCAATTGATATAATCCATGCAGCACCAACTGATATAATCCACGCAGCACCAACTGATATAATGCACGCAGCACCAACTGATATAATCCATGCAGCACCAATTGATATAATCCACGCAGCACCAACTGATATAATCCACGCAGCACCAACTACAGTCCACTACTACTATGCAGTAGGAACCGTCTGTCTGGGTTTATCCACAGTACCAGTACAACAACCCAGTATCACTCCAATCAGCCCCATCCACCATGCTGTGGGATCTGATGTGTTGTTTCACACCTGCATCGCTTTTATAACTGTCACTTTAGTGTTAGTTTCCTCACATTTATAACTGTCTCTTTAGTGTTAGTTTCCTCACATTTATAACTGTCTCTTTAGTGTTAGTTTCCTCACATTTATAACTGTCTCTTTAGTGTTAGTTTCCTCACATTTATAACTGTCTCTTTAGTGTTAGTTTCCTTCCATTTATAACTGTCTCTTTAGTGTTAGTTTCCTCACATTTATAACTGTCTCTTAGTGTTAGTTTCCTTCCATTTATAACTGTCTCTTTAGTGTTAGTTTCCTCACATTTATAACTGTCTCTTTAGTGTTAGTTTCCTCACATTTATAACTGTCTCTTTAGTGTTAGTTTCCTTCCATTTCTAACTGTCTCTTTAGTGTTAGTTTCCTCACATTTATAACTGTCTCTTTAGTGTTTGTTTCCTCACATTTATAACTGTCTCTTTAGTGTTAGTTTCCTTCCATTTATAACTGTCTCTTTAGTGTTAGTTTCCTCACATTTATAACTGTCTCTTTAGTGTTAGTTTCCTCAGATTTATAACTGTCTCTTTAGTGTTAGTTTCCTCACATTTATAACTGTCTCTTTAGTGTTAGTTTCCTCACATTTATAACTGTCTCGTTAGTGTTAGTTTCCTAACATTTATAACTGTCTCTTTAGTGTTAGTTTCCTCACATTTATAACTGTCTCTTTAGTGTTAGTTTCCTTCCATTTATAACTGTCTCTTTAGTGTTAGTTTCCTTCCATTTATAACTGTCTCTTTAGTGTTAGTTTCCTCACATTTATAACTGTCTCTTTAGTGTTAGTTTCCTTCCATTTATAACTGTCTCTTTAGTGTTAGTTTCCTCACATTTATAACTGTCTCTTTAGTGTTAGTTTCCTTCCATTTATAACTGTCTCTTTAGTGTTAGTTTCCTCACATTTATAACTGTCTCTTTAGTGTTAGTTTCCTTCCATTTATAACTGTCTCTTTAGTGTTAGTTTCCTCACATTTATAACTGTCTCTTTAGTGTTAGTTTCCTCACATTTATAACTGTCTGTTTAGTGTTAGTTTCCTTCCATTTATAACTGTCTCTTTAGTGTTAGTTTCCTCACATTTATAACTGTCTCTTTAGTGTTTGTTTCCTCACATTTATAACTGTCTCTTTAGTGTTAGTTTCCTTCCATTTATAACTGTCTCTTTAGTGTTAGTTTCCTCACATTTATAACTGTCTCTTAGTGTTAGTTTCCTCAGATTTATAACTGTCTCTTTAGTGTTAGTTTCCTCACATTTATAACTGTCTCTTTAGTGTTAGTTTCCTCACATTTATAACTGTCTCGTTAGTGTTAGTTTCCTCACATTTATAACTGTCTCTTTAGTGTTAGTTTCCTCACATTTATAACTGTCTCTTTAGTGTTAGTTTCCTCACATTTATAACTGTCTCTTTAGTGTTAGTTTCCTCACATTTATAACTGTCTCTTTAGTGTTAGTTTCCTCACATTTATAACTGTCTCTTTAGTGTTAGTTTCCTCACATTTATAACTGTCTCGTTAGTGTTAGTTTCCTCACATTTATAACTGTCTCTTTAGTGTTAGTTTCCTCACATTTATAACTGTCTCTTTAGTGTTAGTTTCCTCACATTTATAACTGTCTCTTTAGTGTTAGTTTCCTCACATTTATAACTGTCTCTTTAGTGTTAGTTTCCTCACATTTATAACTGTCTCTTTAGTGTTAGTTTCCTCACATTTATAACTGTCTCTTTAGTGTTAGTTTCCTCACATTTATAACTGTCTCTTTAGTGTTAGTTTCCTCACATTTATAACTGTCTCTTTAGTGTTAGTTTCCTTCCATTTATAACCGTCTCTTTAGTGTTAGTTTCCTCACATTTATAACTGTCTCTTTAGTGTTAGTTTCCTTCCATTTATAACTGTCTTTTTAGTGTTAGTTTCCTCACATTTATAACTGTCTCTTTAGTGTTAGTTTCCTCACATTTATAACTGTCTCTTTAGTGTTAGTTTCCTCACATTTATAACTGTATCTTTAGTGTTAGTTTCCTTCCATTTATAACTGTCTCTTTAGTGTTAGTTTCCTCACATTTATAACTGTCTCTTTAGTGTTAGTTTCCTCACATTTATAACTGTCTCTTTAGTGTTAGTTTCCTTCCATTTATAACTGTATCTTTAGTGTTAGTTTCCTTCCATTTATAACTGTCTGTTTAGTGTTAGTTTCCTCACATTTATAACTGTCTCTTTAGTGTTAGTTTCCTTCCATTTATAACTGTATCTTTAGTGTTAGTTTCCTTCCATTTATAACTGTCTCTTTAGTGTTAGTTTCCTTCCATTTATAACTGTCTCTTTAGTGTTAGTTTCCTCACATTTATAACTGTCTCTTTAGTGTTAGTTTCCTCACATATATAACTGTCTCTTTAGTGTTAGTTTCCTCACATTTATAACTGTCTCTTTAGTGTTAGTTTCCTCACATTTATAACTGTCTCTTTAGTGTTAGTTTCCTTCCATTTATAACTGTCTCTTTAGTGTTAGTTTCCTCACATTTATAACTGTCTCTTTAGTGTTAGTTTCCTCAGATTTATAACTGTCTCTTTAGTGTTAGTTTCCTCACATTTATAACTGTCTCTTTAGTGTTAGTTTCCTCACATTTATAACTGTCTCGTTAGTGTTAGTTTCCTCACATTTATAACTGTCTCTTTAGTGTTAGTTTCCTCACATTTATAACTGTCTCTTTAGTGTTAGTTTCCTCACATTTATAACTGTCTCTTTAGTGTTAGTTTCCTCACATTTATAACTGTCTCTTTAGTGTTAGTTTCCTCACATTTATAACTGTCTCTTTAGTGTTAGTTTCCTCACATTTATAACTGTCTCGTTAGTGTTAGTTTCCTCACATTTATAACTGTCTCTTTAGTGTTAGTTTCCTCACATTTATAACTGTCTCTTTAGTGTTAGTTTCCTCACATTTATAACTGTCTCTTTAGTGTTAGTTTCCTCACATTTATAACTGTCTCTTTAGTGTTAGTTTCCTCACATTTATAACTGTCTCTTTAGTGTTAGTTTCCTCACATTTATAACTGTCTCTTTAGTGTTAGTTTCCTCACATTTATAACTGTCTCTTTAGTGTTAGTTTCCTCACATTTATAACTGTCTCTTTAGTGTTAGTTTCCTTCCATTTATAACCGTCTCTTTAGTGTTAGTTTCCTCACATTTATAACTGTCTCTTTAGTGTTAGTTTCCTTCCATTTATAACTGTCTTTTAGTGTTAGTTTCCTCACATTTATAACTGTCTCTTTAGTGTTAGTTTCCTCACATTTATAACTGTCTCTTTAGTGTTAGTTTCCTCACATTTATAACTGTATCTTTAGTGTTAGTTTCCTTCCATTTATAACTGTCTCTTTAGTGTTAGTTTCCTCACATTTATAACTGTCTCTTTAGTGTTAGTTTCCTCACATTTATAACTGTCTCTTTAGTGTTAGTTTCCTTCCATTTATAACTGTATCTTTAGTGTTAGTTTCCTTCCATTTATAACTGTCTGTTTAGTGTTAGTTTCCTCACATTTATAACTGTCTCTTTAGTGTTAGTTTCCTTCCATTTATAACTGTATCTTTAGTGTTAGTTTCCTTCCATTTATAACTGTCTCTTTAGTGTTAGTTTCCTTCCATTTATAACTGTCTCTTTAGTGTTAGTTTCCTCACATTTATAACTGTCTCTTTAGTGTTAGTTTCCTCACATATATAACTGTCTCTTTAGTGTTAGTTTCCTCACATTTATAACTGTCTCTTTAGTGTTAGTTTCCTCACATTTATAACTGTCTCTTTAGTGTTAGTTTCCTCACATTTATAACTGTCTCTTTAGTGTTAGTTTCCTTCCATTTATAACTGTCACTTTAGTGTTAGTTTCCTCACATTTATAACTGTCTCTTTAGTGTTAGTTTCCTTCCATTTATAACTGTCTCTTTAGTGTTAGTTTCCTCACATTTATAACTGTCTCTTTAGTGTTAGTTTCCTCACATTTATAACTGTCTCTTTAGTGTTAGTTTCCTTCCATTTATAACTGGTCTCTTTAGTGTTAGTTTCCTTCCATTTATACTGTCTCTTTAGTGTTAGTTTCCTCACATTTATAACTGTCTCTTTAGTGTTAGTTTCCTCACATTTATAACTGTCTCTTTAGTGTTAGTTTCCTCACATTTATAACTGTCTCTTTAGTGTTAGTTTCCTTCCATTTATAACTGTATCTTTAGTGTTAGTTTCCTTCCATTTATAACTGTCTCTTTAGTGTTAGTTTCCTTCCATTTATAACTGTCTCTTTAGTGTTAGTTTCCTCACATTTATAACTGTCTCTTTAGTGTTAGTTTCCTCACATATATAACTGTCTCTTTAGTGTTAGTTTCCTCACATTTATAACTGTCTCTTTAGTGTTAGTTTCCTCACATTTATAACTGTCTCTTTAGTGTTAGTTTCCTTCCATTTATAACTGTCTCTTTAGTGTTAGTTTCCTCACATTTATAACTGTCTCTTAGTGTTAGTTTCCTTCCATTTATAACTGTCTCTTTAGTGTTAGTTTCCTCACATTTATAACTGTCTCTTTAGTGTTAGTTTCCTCACATTTATAACTGTCTCTTTAGTGTTAGTTTCCTTCCATTTATAACTGTCTCTTTAGTGTTAGTTTCCTCACATTTATAACTGTCTCTTCAGTGTTTGTTTCCTCACATTTATAACTGTCTCATTAGTGTTAGTTTCCTTCCATTTATAACTGTCTCTTTAGTGTTAGTTTCCTCACATTTATAACTGTCTCTTTAGTGTTAGTTTCCTCACATTTATAACTGTCTCTTTAGTGTTAGTTTCCTCACATTTATAACTGTCTCTTTAGTGTTAGTTTCCTCACATTTATAACTGTCTCGTTAGTGTTAGTTTCCTAACATTTATAACTGTCTCTTTAGTGTTAGTTTCCTCACATTTATAACTGTCTCTTTAGTGTTAGTTTCCTCACATTTATAACTGTCACTTTAGTGTTAGTTTCCTTCCATTTATAACTGTCTCTTTAGTGTTAGTTTCCTCACATTTATAACTGTCTCTTTAGTGTTAGTTTCCTCACATTTATAACTGTCTCTTTAGTGTTAGTTTCCTCACATTTATAACTGTCTCTTTAGTGTTAGTTTCCTTCCATTTATAACTGTCTCTTTAGTGTTAGTTTCCTCACATTTATAACTGTCTCTTTAGTGTTAGTTTCCTTCCATTTATAACTGTCTCTTTAGTGTTAGTTTCCTCACATTTATAACTGTTTCTTTAGTGTTAGTTTCCTTCCATTTATAACTGTCTCTTTAGTGTTAGTTTCCTCACATTTATAACTGTCTCTTTAGTGTTAGTTTCCTCACATTTATAACTGTCTCTTTAGTGTTAGTTTCCTTCCATTTATAACTGTCTCTTTAGTGTTAGTTTCCTCACATTTATAACTGTCTCTTTAGTGTTTGTTTCCTCACATTTATAACTGTCTCTTTAGTGTTAGTTTCCTTCCATTTATAACTGTCTCTTTAGTGTTAGTTTCCTCACATTTATAACTGTCTCTTTAGTGTTAGTTTCCTCACATTTATAACTGTCTCTTTAGTGTTAGTTTCCTCACATTTATAACTGTCTCTTTAGTGTTAGTTTCCTCACATTTATAACTGTCTCGTTAGTGTTAGTTTCCTCACATTTATAACTGTCTCTTTAGTGTTAGTTTCCTCACATTTATAACTGTCTCTTTAGTGTTAGTTTCCTTCCATTTATAACTGTCTCTTTAGTGTTAGTTTCCTTCCATTTATAACTGTCTCTTTAGTGTTAGTTTCCTCACATTTATAACTGTCTCTTTAGTGTTAGTTTCCTTCCATTTATAACTGTCTCTTTAGTGTTAGTTTCCTCACATTTATAACTGTCTCTTTAGTGTTAGTTTCCTTCCATTTATAACTGTCTCTTTAGTGTTAGTTTCCTCACATTTATAACTGTCTCTTTAGTGTTAGTTTCCTCACATTTATAACTGTCTCTTTAGTGTTAGTTTCCTTCCATTTATAACTGTCTCTTTAGTGTTAGTTTCCTCACATTTATAACTGTCTCTTTAGTGTTTGTTTCCTCAAATTTATAACTGTCTCTTTAGTGTTAGTTTCCTTCCATTTATAACTGTCTCTTTAGTGTTAGTTTCCTCACATTTATAACTGTCTCTTTAGTGTTAGTTTCCTCAGATTTATAACTGTCTCTTTAGTGTTAGTTTCCTCACATTTATAACTGTCTCTTTAGTGTTAGTTTCCTCACATTTATAACTGTCTCGTTAGTGTTAGTTTCCTCACATTTATAACTGTCTCTTTAGTGTTAGTTTCCTCACATTTATAACTGTCTGTTTAGTGTTAGTTTCCTTCCATTTATAACTGTCTCTTTAGTGTTAGTTTCCTTCCATTTATAACTGTCTCTTTAGTGTTAGTTTCCTCACATTTATAACTGTCACTTTAGTTTTAGTTTCCTCACATTTATAACTGTCACTTTAGTGTTAGTTTCCTTCCATTTATAACTGTCTCTTTAGTGTTAGTTTCCTCACATTTATAACTGTCTCTTTAGTGTTAGTTTCCTCACATTTATAACTGTCTCTTTAGTGTTAGTTTCCTCACATTTATAACTGTCTCTTTAGTGTTAGTTTCCTTCCATTTATAACTGTCTCTTTAGTGTTAGTTTCCTCACATTTATAACTGTCTCTTTAGTGTTAGTTTCCTTCCATTTATAACTGTCTCTTTAGTGTTAGTTTCCTCACATTTATAACTGTCTCTTTAGTGTTAGTTTCCTCACATTTATAACTGTCTCTTTAGTGTTAGTTTCCTCACATTTATAACTGTCTCTTTAGTGTTAGTTTCCTCACATTTATAACTGTCTCTTTAGTGTTAGTTTCCTTCCATTTATAACCGTCTCTTTAGTGTTAGTTTCCTCACATTTATAACTGTCTCTTTAGTGTTAGTTTCCTTCCATTTATAACTGTCTCTTTAGTGTTAGTTTCCTCACATTTATAACTGTCTCTTTAGTGTTAGTTTCCTCACATTTATAACTGTCTCTTTAGTGTTAGTTTCCTCACATTTATAACTGTATCTTTAGTGTTAGTTTCCTTCCATTTATAACTGTCTCTTTAGTGTTAGTTTCCTCACATTTATAACTGTCTCTTTAGTGTTAGTTTCCTCACATTTATAACTGTCTCTTTAGTGTTAGTTTCCTCACATTTATAACTGTCTCTTTAGTGTTAGTTTCCTTCCATTTATAACTGTATGTTTAGTGTTAGTTTCCTTCCATTTATAACTGTATCTTTAGTGTTAGTTTCCTCACATTTATAACTGTCACTTTAGTGTTAGTTTCCTTCCATTTATAACTGTTTCTTTAGTGTTAGTTTCCTTACATTTATAACTGTCACTTTAGTGTTAGTTTCCTCAGATTTATAACTGTCTCTTTAGTGTTAGTTTCCTCACATTTATAACTGTATCTTTAGTGTTAGTTTCCTTCCATTTATAACTGTATCTTTAGTGTTAGTTTCCTTCCATTTATAACTGTCTGTTAGTGTTAGTTTCCTCACATTTATAACTGTCTCTTTAGTGTTAGTTTCCTTCCATTTATAACTGTATCTTTAGTGTTAGTTTCCTTCCATTTATAACTGTCTCTTTAGTGTTAGTTTCCTTCCATTTATAACTGTCTCTTTAGTGTTAGTTTCCTCACATTTATAACTGTCTCTTTAGTGTTAGTTTCCTCACATATATAACTGTCTCTTTAGTGTTAGTTTCCTCACATTTATAACTGTCTCTTTAGTGTTAGTTTCCTCACATTTATAACTGTCTCTTTAGTGTTAGTTTCCTCACATTTATGACTGTCTCTTTAGTGTTAGTTTCCTTCCATTTATAACTGTCACTTTAGTGTTAGTTTCCTCACATTTATAACTGTTTCTTTAGTGTTAGTTTCCTTCCATTTATAACTGTCTCTTTAGTGTTAGTTTCCTCAGATTTATAACTGTCTCTTTAGTGTTAGTTTCCTCACATTTATAACTGTCTCTTTAGTGTTAGTTTCCTTCCATTTATAACTGTCTTTTTAGTGTTAGTTTCCTTCCATTTATAACTGTCTCTTTAGTGTTAGTTTCCTCACATTTATAACTGTCTCTTTAGTGTTAGTTTCCTCACATTTATAACTGTCTCTTTAGTGTTAGTTTCCTCACATTTATAACTGTCTCTTTAGTGTTAGTTTCCTTCCATTTATAACTGTATCTTTAGTGTTAGTTTCCTTCCATTTTTAACTGTCTCTTTAGTGTTAGTTTCCTTCCATTTATAACTGTCACTTTAGTTTTAGTTTCCTTCCATTTAGTTTCCTTACACGGCTTCTACACCTGCATTGCTTGCTGTTTGGGGTTTTAGGTTGGGTTTCTGTACAGCACTTTGTGACATCAGCTGATGTAAGAAGGGCTTTATAAACACATTTGATCGATTGATTGATCAACAGAGTGTGGACAGGGCCAGCCAAGAGATTATTAGGCTGGGGAGGGGAGGACGGCTAGTCGGCCGTGTGTGTGTGTGTGTGTGTGTGTGTGTACGTTTGTAGATGTGTGTTTGCATGATTTGCATGATTTGTGTGTGTGTTAGTGATGCGCAACCTACCCTTTAACTCATAAAGGGTAGGTTGAAATATTAAATATCATATGGATGAACGGCGGGTGGGTGGCGGGTCGAACAAAGTATAGCTGAAAAAAAATACCTGAAAAATACCTGAAAAAAAATCTAGAAATGTTTAATTCTCGTGCAATTTAAATCTATATGCTACATTGAGGTTTTTATTTCAAGTTATCTGGCATTGGTTCCTAAAGCCGAATGCTTTTGGAAATTGGGCAGATAAAGTTAACTTAACTTCAATCCACAGAGGCAAAAAAAAGACAATGATGGAGTTTAAGTCAATAAGATAAAAATAAATAAAAGCTGTGAAAAGGAGAGTTGAAAATAAAGGGAAGGGAGGGTCAGAACAGTGGAGAGCCAGGACAGTGGAGAGCCAGGACAGTGGAGAGTCAGAACAGTGGAGAGCCAGAACAGTGGAGAGTCAGAACAGTGGAGAGCCAGGACAGTGGAGAGCCAGGACAGTGGAGAGTCAGAACAGTGGAGAGCCAGAACAGTGGAGAGCCAGAACAGTGGAGAGCCAGAACAGTCATGTTTGGGAAAGATTTGGTGAAGTGGTAGAAGAGGATGATAGCAGTGTCGGCTATGTTATGTGTGATGATTGTGAGGCGCTATTTAAATTCAACAGTAGCTATTTAAATTCAACAGTAGATATTTAAATTCAACAGTAGATATTTAAATTCAGCAGTAGATATTTAAATTCAACAGTATTTATTTAAATTCAACAGTAGCTATTTAAATTCAACAGTAGATATTTAAATTCAACAGTAGATATTTAAATTCAACAGTAGCTATTTAAATTCAACAGTAGCAAGATGGGGATTTCAAACAGGGCTAGGGCAAGTCAGAGGAACTGTAGCCTACTGTTCAGATGGGTTAAATGGAAACGGAAATCTGGACACTGACTGTCGGTCTATAACCTCTCACATTGCCTTAATATTAACTGCTGCAGAATTAAGTATTTCTTGCAGTAAAATGATACACCAAATGTAGGCTACATTTTGACTGGGGAACAGGACTGGTGAAATATTACTTATTTGTTTCAGCATCTTTAGAGTACGTGAATGTGTAGTTAGGGACCATCTGTAAAGATACTATCTTTATCAGCATCATAAAAGCTGCTAGTACTTCAACCACATAAAATATGCATCCAAGCCAAACTGAAATCTCATCAGCAAGATGTTGGGTTGTTATCACAGCTTTCTATTTCCTTACGACTGGTCAAACTGATGTTTATTTATTTTTTCTTATTGCATTTTCTCCCCGGTCCCTAAATGTCTTGGAGCCTCAAAAGAAGCAGAGATGACAGAGAAAACGTTACCCATGTCAAGTAGATTGAAGCATTCATTCTATCAATCTATTACATTATTCTGTTGAGCAAGGGTTTATTTAAGCAATAAGGCCGAGGGGGTGTGGTATATGGCCAATATACCACAGCTAAGGGCTGCTCTTAGGCACATAGCATCGCAGAGTGCCAGGACACACCACTTGCGTGTGGTATATTGGCCATATATCACAAACCCCTGAGGTGCCTTATTGCACAAACCCCTTATTGTGCCTTATTATTTACCAATGGAATTAGAGCAGTAAAAATACATGTTTGGTCATTCCCGTGGTATACGATCTGATATACCACCCTGCATCCAACTGCTGGCTTGCTTCTGATGCTAAGCAGGGTTGGTCCTGGTCAGTCCCTGGATGGGGGACCAGATGCTGCTGGAAGTGGTATTGGAGGGCCAGTAGGAGGCACTCTTTCCTCTGGTCTAAAAAATATCCCAATGCCCCAGGGCAGTGATTGGGGACACTGCCCTGTGTAGGGTGCCGTCTTTCGGATGGGACGTTAAACGGGTGTCCTGACTCTCTGAGGTCATTAAAGATCCCATTGCACTTATCGTAAGAGTAGGGGTGTTAACCCCGGTGTCCTGGCTAAATTCCCAATCTGGCCCTCATACCATCACGGCTGTCTAATCATCCCCAGCTTACAATTGGCTCATTCATCCCCCTCCTCTCCCCTGAAACTATTCCCCAGGTCGTTGCTGTAAATGAGAATGTGTTCTCAGTCAACTTACCTGGTAAAATAACGGTTAAATAAAAAATATACCACGGCTGTCAGCCAATCAGCATTCAGGGTTCGAACCACCCAGTTTACAATTAGTCTTCTAGGGCAACATATAATCACAGAAAATAAGCTACATCTATCTAACTATAGGCAAGTTGACTAACAAATAGCCTATCAAAATGTTGGAAATTACAAGCAGAAACATATCTAAATTAGGCAAAACAAAATGCTGCAACCCCTGTCAAAGAATCATTCCGTCATCTCTGACTGTAGTCTACAGGACATGTTCTATATTAGTGGGTTAGGGTACAGTCATCTCTGACTGCAGTCTACAGGACATGTTCTATATTACAGGGTTAGGGTACAGTCATCTCTGACTGTAGTCTACAGGACATGTTCTATATTAGTGGGTTAGGGTACAGTCATCTCTGACTGTAGTCTACAGGACATGTTCTATATTAGTGGGTTAGGGTACAGTCATCTCTGACTGTAGTCTACAGGACATGTTCTATATTACAGGGTCAGGGTACAGTCATCTCTGACTGTAGTCTACAGGACATGTTCTATATTAGTGGGTTAGGGTACAGTCATCTCTGACTGTAGTCTACAGGACATGTTCTATATTACAGGGTTAGGGTACAGTCATCTCTGACTGTAGTCTACAGGACATGTTCTATATTACAGGGTTAGGGTACAGTCATCTCTGACTGTAGTCTACAGGACATGTTCTATATTACAGGGTTAGAGTACAATCATCTCTGACTGTAGTCTACAGGACATGTTCTATATTAGTGGGTTAGGGTACAGTCATCTCTGACTAGTCTACAGGACATGTTCTATATTACAGGGTTAGGGTACAGTCATCTCTGACTGTAGTCTACAGGACATGTTCTATATTAGTGGGTTAGGGTGCAGTCATCTCTCACTGTAGTCTACAGGCCATGTTCTATATTAGTGGGTTAGGGTACAGTCATCTCTGACTGTAGTCTACAGGACATGTTCTACATTACAGGGTTAGGGTACAGTCATCTCTGACTGTAGTCTACAGGACATGTTCTATATTAGTGGGTTAGGGTACAGTCATCTCTGACTGTAGTCTACAGGACATGTTCTATATTAGTGGGTTAGGGTGCAGTCATCTCTCACTGTAGTCTACAGGACATGTTCTATATTAGTGGGTTAGGGTACAGTCATCTCTGACTGTAGTCTACAGGCCATGTTCTATATTAGTGGGTTAGGGTACAGTCATCTCTGACTGTAGTCTACAGGACATGTTCTACATTACAGGGTTAGGGTACAGTCATCTCTGACTAGTCTACAGGACATGTTCTGTATTACAGGGTTAGGGTACAGTCATCTCTGACTGTAGTCTACAGGACATGTTCTATATTAGTGGGTTAGGGTACAGTCATCTCTGACTGTAGTCTACAGGACATGTTCTATATTACAGGGTTAGGGTACAGTCATCTCTGACTGTAGTCTACAGGACATGTTCTATATTAGTGGGTTAGGGTACAGTCATCTCTGACTGTAGTCTACAGGACATGTTCTATATTACAGGGTTAGGGTACAGTCATCTCTGACTAGTCTACAGGACATGTTCTATATTAGTGGGTTAGGGTACAGTCATCTCTGACTGTAGTCTACAGGAAATGTTCTATATTAGTGGGTTAGGGTACAGTCATCTCTGACTAGTCTACAGGACATGTTCTATATTAGTGGGTTAGGGTACAGTCATCTCTGACTGTAGTCTACAGGACATGTTCTATATTAGTGGGTTAGGGTACAGTCATCTCTGACTGTAGTCTACAGGAAATGTTCTATATTAGTGGGTTAGGGTACAGTCATCTCTGACTATAGTCTACAGGACATGTTCTATATTAGTGGGTTAGGGTACAGTCATCTCTGACTGTAGTCTACAGGAAATGTTCTATATTAGTGGGTTAGGGTACAGTCATCTCTGACTGTAGTCTACAGGACATGTTCTATATTAGTGGGTTAGGGTACAGTCATCTCTGACTGTAGTCTACAGGACATGTTCTATATTACAGGGTCAGGGTACAGTCATCTCTGACTGTAGTCTACAGGACATGTTCTATATTACAGGGTTAGGGTACAGTCATCTCTGATTGTAGTCTACAGGACATGTTCTATATTACAGGGTTAGGGTACAGTCATCTCTGACTTTAGTCTACAGGACATGTTCTATATTAGTGGGTTAGGGTACAGTCATCTCTGACTAGTCTACAGGACATGTTCTATATTACAGGGTTAGGGTACAGTCATCTCTGACTGTAGTCTACAGGCCATGTTCTATATTAGTGGGTTAGGGTACAGTCATCAGATTTACACTTTAAAGCAGATACTGTGGTTGGACGGTTGCGGGTGGACTAACAGCTGAGTAGTGTGTGTGTGTGTGTGTGTGTGTGTGTGTGTGTGTGTGTGTGTGTGTGTGTGTGTGTGTGTGTGTGTGTGTGTGTGTGTGTGTGTGTGAGATGTGTGTGTGATATGTGTGTGTGAGTGTGTGTGTGTGTGTGTGTGTGTGTGTGTGTGTGTGTGTGTGTGTGTGTGTGTGTGTAGCTGGTCAGAAAAGGGCAGATAGAGCCCGAGGCGGGAGGGAGGGAAGGCTTTGGCTTGTTACTCAGTTTGAATCAGATCTATTAGTTCTGACCCATTGTTCTCTGTCTTCAACACTGGTCCTTCTGGGACTGAAGTCTGTCAACCTATTACATCACTGGGCTAGTCCATCCACGGAGGTGGTTGTTCTGTTATGTGAGTCCCGGGAGATAAAGAGGGAGGAAGAGAGAGAGAGAGAGGGAGGGAGGGGAAGGAGAGAGAGAGAGAGAGAGAGGGAGGGGAAGGAGAGAGAGAGAGAGAGAGAGAGAGAGAGAGGGAGGGGAAGGAGAGAGAGAGAGAGAGAGAGAGGGAGGGAGGGGAAGGAGAGAGAGAGAGAGAGAGAGAGAGAGAGAGAGAGAGAGGGAGGGGGAAGGAGAGAGAGAGAGAGAGAGAGAGAGGGAGGGAGGGGAAGGAGAGAGAGAGAGAGAGAGAGGAGAGAGAGAGAGAGAGAGAGAGAGAGAGAGAGAGAGAGAGAGAGAGAGAGAGGGAGATCTGTACCGTGGGATCTGTAGCCCCCCAGACAGTACATCCATCTACCATGAGATCTGTAGTTCTGAGAGTTATGTCTGGGATCTGTAGTTCTGAGAGTTATGTCTGGGATCTGTAGTTCTGAAAGTTAGGTCGGGGATCTGTAGTTCTGAGAGTTATGTCTGGGATCTGTAGTTCTGAGAGTTATGTCTGTTAAAAAAATGCATCAAGTTTATCAAGAGAAGTGAGTTCTCTGTGGCTCATTAGTGTGAATAAAATAGCGTTCTCTGACATGGAGTGATTCACACATTAAAACCAGAACTAGAACAGCATATACTGGGCTGCTACTGCATTCTGATCAAAACTACACTCAAACCCTGTGTGTGTGTGTGTGTGTGTGTGTGTGTGTGTGTGTGTGTGTGTGTGTGTGTGTGTGTGTGATCAAACACAGGAAGACGAACCCAGCTCCACATCCCAGCCCCATAATCCACGTCTCCATGGAAACTGATAAAGCACAGGGAGAGGACCTCATACTTCTTGCTCTCTATCTCTCTCTCTCGCTCCCTTTCTTTATTTCTCATCTTCTCTCATCTTCTCTCTCATCTTATCATCTCTCTCTCATCTTCTCTGTCTCATCTCTCTCTTCTCTGTCTCATCTCTCTCTTCTCTCATCTCTCTCTTCTCTCTCCTTCTTTCTCCCTCCTCTGTCTCATCTCTCTCTTATCTTCTGTCTCATCTTCTGTCTCATCTTCTCTGTCTCATATCTCTCTTTTCTCTCTTTCTCTCTCTCTCCCCTCTTTATTCACATCCATCTCCCTCATCGCTCTCTTTCTCTTTCTCATCTCTCTCGCTCTCCCCCTCTCTCCTTCTCTCCCTCTCCCTTTTCTCTTATCTCTCTCATCTTCTCTCTCTCATCTCTCTTTCTCATCTTCTCTGTCTCATCTCTCATCTCTCATCTTCTCTCATCTTTCTCTCATCTCTCTCACTCTCTCTCTCCTCCCTCTCCTCTCTCCTTCTCTCCCTCCCTCTCCCTTATCTCTCTCTCTCTCTCCCCCTCTCCTCCTCTCCTCTCCCTTCTCTTCTCTCTCTCTCTCATCGCTCTCTCCATCTCCTATCTTCTCTCTCTCTCCCCTCCCCTCCTCTCCCTTGTCTCTCTCTCTCTCTCTCTCATTGCTCTCTCCATCTCCTATCTTCTCTCCCCCCCTCTCCTCCTCTCCATCTCCTATCTTCTCTCTCTCTCTCTCTTCACATCCAATGCTGCATTATGTACACATGATACTGTATATTTGAGTATGTCCCATATTTAGTTCCTGGCCCACCATACATGTTTGACAACGACTGACAGAAGAGTTGGCTAATGCTAAAAAAAAATACAAATTCTATTTCTATGATAGCAGTGTTCTATATAGAATGGTCCGGGTGTGACGTTTTCACGGGAGGGGAGTGTGTGTTCTGCTGCCAGGGGCGACGCTGGTACTCACAGCTCTCGATCTCTAGTGTACAGTTCTGTTCATCCAGAGGATACCGCCTCAGATCCATCATACAGGCTGCTGTGGTTGTGATCCTACACACACACACACACACACACACACACACACACACACACACACACACACACACACACACACACACACAGGAATGTAACGTTAGACCTCAGGGATGACACCATATCAGCTTTTTAATTGATTTGTATTTCTGTTCAGTTGACTGAGAACATATTTCTCATTTACAGCAATGACCTAGGGAATAGTTACAGGGGAGAGGAATGAGCCAATTGTAAGCTAGGGATGATTAGGTGGCCATGACGGTATGAGGGCCAGATTGGGAATTTAGCCAGGATACCGGGGTTAACACCCCTATTCTTTCCAAGGGGTTTTAAGCAGAACCCAAACTCAGCTGAACAGAAGCCAAGCTAAACCCAAACTCTCTTGTTCTGTGACCTTGACCACCAGCAGTATAATCCATCATTGTTTTTAAAACACACCAACAATGTTTCTAGCCAGGATCCAGTCTTCATCAACAACATAAGAAATGAATTGTAAGCCATCAGTCTGTTCCCCGACCACCATTTTGGGAAACACTGAGCTAGGACTCTAAGACTGTGTGTGACGTTATGGTAAGGTTGAATAATGGTTGTCATTAAGTTGTGTGTGACGTTATGGTCAGGTTGAATACTGGTTGTCATTAAGGTGTGTGTGACGTTATGGTCAGGTTGTATACTGGTTGTCATTAAGTTGTGTGTGACGTTATGGTCAGGTTGAATACTGGTTGTCATTAAGTTGTGTGTGACGTTATGGTCAGGTTGTATACTGGTTGTCATTTAGTTGTGTGTGACGTTATGGTCAGGTTGAATACTGGTTGTCATTAAGTTGTGTGTGACGTTATGGTCAGGTTGAATACTGGTTGTCATTAAGTTGTGTGTGACATTATGGTCAGGTTGAATACTGGTTGTCATTAAGTTGTGTGTGACATTATGGTCAGGTTGTATACTGGTTGTCATTTAGTTGTGTGTGACGTTATGGTCAGGTTGAATACTGGTTGTCATTAAGTTGTGTGTGACGTTATGGTCAGGTTGTATACTGGTTGTCATTAAGTTGTGTGTGACGTTATGGTCAGGTTGAATACTGGTTGTCATTAAGTTGTGTGTGACGTTATGGTCAGGTTGAATACTGGTTGTCATTAAGTTGTGTGTGACGTTATGGTCAGGTTGAATACTGGTTGTCATTAAGTTGTGTGTGACGTTATGGTCAGGTTGTATACTGGTTGCAAAAGGACATTTAAACATATTTTTAGTGACCAGAAATAACTGATTGTAACCAAAATATTAAGTATTTTCAAGATATCCCTCTGTCTGCAACAAATGATCACAAAAACATAACACTATGGATTGTTTTCCCTTCAACCAGAAATACAAACTAATCTTAAAGAGTGGACACGTGTTTAGTAAATAAACAACACAAGTTAATTTGAAATCCTTTCACATTAAAAAATACCCAGGCACTCCAGTCCCTTGAAGACATTTTTCAGAGACATAGACACATCTCTCTCTCTCTCATCTAACAAGCTAGTTAGCAGGAAGGGAGGGAGAGAGGCAGGGAGGGGGGAAGGCAGACATGCAGGGACGCATGCAGGCAGGGAGGCAGGCAGGCAGGCAGGCAGGCAGGCAGGCAGGCAGGCAGGCAGGCAGGCAGGCAGGCAGGCAGGCAGGCAGGCAGGCAGGGAGAGAGAGAGGAAAGGACAAAGTGCACCAGAGTATTATCAGAGGAGCCCTATGGATGGATGTCCTAGTTTACCCATCTCTCTGCCTACTGTGGCTATCACTAACTCACCATGCTATGCCTGGTACACTAGCCAGACACCCAGCCCTTCAGCCACCCAGCCCTTCAGCCACCCACCCAGCGCTTCAGCCATCCAGCCAGCCCTTCAGCCACCCAGCCAGCCCTTCAGCCACCCAGCCACCCAGCCCTTCAGCCACCCAGCCCTTCAGCCACCCAGCCAGCCCTTCAGCCACCCAGCCACCCAGCCCTTCAGCCACCCAGCCAGCAATTCAGCCACCCAGCCACCCAGCCCTTCAGCCACCCAGCCAGCAATTCAGCCACCCAGCCCCCCAGCCCTTCAGCCACCCAGCCCTTCAGCCACCCAGCCCTTCAGCCACCCAGCCCTTCAGCCACCCAGCCACCCAGTAAGCCCTTTAGCCACCCAGCCACCCAGCCGCTTAGCCCTTCAGCCACCCAGCCCTTCAGCCACCCAGCCACCCAGTAAGCCCTTTAGCCACCCAGCCACCCAGCCGCTTAGCCCTTCAGCCACCCAGCCCATTAACAACCCAGCAACCCAGACAGTCAGCCCTTCAGCCACCCAGTCAGCCAGCCCTTCAACAACCCAGCAACCCAGACAGTCAGCCCTTCAGAAACTCAGTCAGTCAGCCAGCCACCCACCCACCCAGTCAGGCCTTCAGCCACCCAGTAAGCCAGCCAGCCAGCTACCCAGTCAGCCTGCCCCTCCAGCCACCTAGCCACCCACACACCCACCCCCCCAGCCAGCCAGCAGGCCAGCCACACACCCACCGGTCCAGCCATCCAGCCACCCAGTCAGCCACCCACCCACCCAGTCACCCAGTCAGCCACCCACCCAATGGCCCACCCACCCAGCCAGCCACCCAGTCAGCCACCCACCCAATGGCCCACCCAGCCACCCACCCACCCAGTCAGCCAGCCAGCCAGCCAGCCAACCAGCCAACCAGCCAACCACCCACCCACCCACCCACCCAGTCAGCCAGCCAGCCACCCAGCCACCCAGCCAACCAGCCAGCCAGCCAGCAAACCACCCACCCACCCAGTCAGCCACCCACCCAGCCAGCCAGCCAGCCAACCACCCCAGACACCCATCCAGTCAACCACCCCACCCACCCAGTCAGCCACCCACTCAGTCAGCCAGCCTACCCACCCACCCCCCTACCTACCCACTCACCCACCCACCCAACCCACCCAGGGCTCTGGTCAAAAGTAGTGCACTACATACATGATAGGGTGTAATTCAGTCAGTCATCCAACACTTCACCACTCAATCATCACACTATGCTCAGTGGAAATTAGGCCAAGATGGCAGGGTAAGAATAACAGGCTATTTATAGATGGCAGGGTAAGAATAACAGGCTATTTATAGATGGCAGGGTAAGAATAACAGGCTATTTATACATGGCAGGGTAAGAATAACAAGCTATTTATACATGGCAGGGTAAGAATAACAGGCTATTTATACATGGCAGGGTAAGAATAACAGGTTATTTATACATGGCAGGGTAAGAATAACAGGCTATTTATACATGGCAGGGTAAGAATAACAGGCTATTTATAGATGGCAGGGTAAGAATAACAGGCTATTTATGGATGGCAGGGTAAGAATAACAGGTTATTTATACATGGCAGGGTAAGAATAACAGGCTATTTATAGATGGCAGGGTAAGAATAACAGGCTAACAGAAGTCTCCAAGCTTTTGTCTGAGTGTAAAGAGAGACCAACCAACCAACAACTGGTGTTTCTCAGGATCCTAGCGCTGTGTGTTTGTGTGTGTGTGTGTGTGTGTGTGTGTGTGTGTGTGTGTGTGTGTGTGTGTGTGTGTGTGTGTGTGTGTGTGTGTGTGTGTGTGTGAGCATGCGATGCCTGGCAGCATGTCAGATATGTTACTGCCAATAGTTGTTTTTAATAAAACCTGTCAGGATGCTGTAGCTCTGTATCTAGGTGACCAGAAGGAGAGGAAACAGATATTGATGATGTAGCTCTGTATCTAGGTGACCAGAAGGAGAGGAAACAGAGTATTGATGATGTATCTCTGTATCTAGGTGACCAGAAGGAGGGGAAACAGAGTATTGATGATGTAGCTCTGTAGCTAGGTGACCAGAAGGAGGGGAAACAGAGTATTGATGATGTAGCTCTGTATCTAGGTGACCAGAAGGAGAGGAAACAGATATTGATGATGTAGCTCTGTATCTAGGTGACCAGAAGGAGAGGAAACAGAGTATTGATGATGTAGCTCTGTAGCTAGGTGACCAGAAGGAGGGGAAACAGAGTATTGATGATGTAGCTCTGTAGCTAGGTGACCAGAAGGAGAAGAAACAGATTATTGATGATGTATCTCTGTATCTAGATGACCAGAAGGAGAGGAAACAGATATTGATGATGTAGCTCTGTATCTAGGTGACCAGAAGGAGAGGAAACAGATATTGATGATGTAGCTCTGTATCTAGGTGACCAGAAGGAGAGGAAACAGATATTGATGATGTAGCTCTGTATCTAGGTGACCAGAAGGAGGGGAAACAGAGAATTGATGATGTAGCTAGGTGACCAGAAGGAGGGGAAACAGAGAGTTGATGATGTAGTTAGGTGACCAGAAGGAGGGGAAACAGAGAATTGATGATGTAGCTCTGTAGCTAGGTAACCAGAAGGAGAGGAAACAGAGTATTGATGCTGTAGCTCTGTAGCTAGGTAACCAGAAGGAGAGGAAACAGATATTGATGATGTAGCTCTGTAGCTAGGTGACCAGAAGGAGGGGAAACAGAATATTGATGATGTAGCTAGGTGACCAGAAGGAGGGGAAACAGATAGTTGATGATGTAGCTAGGTGACAAGAAGGAGGGGAAACAGAGTATTGATGATGTAGCTAGGTGACCAGAAGGAGGGGAAACAGAGAATTGATGATGTAGCTCTGTAGCTAGGTAACCAGAAGGAGAGGAAACAGAGTATTGATGATGTAGCTCTGTAGCTAGGTGACCAGAAGGAGGGGAAACAGAGTATTGATGAAGTAGCTCTGTAGCTAGGTGACCAGAAGGAGAGGAAACAGATTATTGATGATGTATCTCTGTA
>NC_042969.1:34514811-34607311 GCF_901001165.1 Salmo trutta | reverse complement strand
AAATAGAGACATTTAAAATGTCTTATTGCTATGTCTTTGTACAGTGTTATAATGATGTGCAGCTCAGTTTCCACCTCATTATGTGGGCAGTGTGGCACATAGCCTGTCTTCTCTTTAGAGCCAATTCTGCCTATGGCGGCCTTTCTCAATAGCAAGGCCTATGCTCACTGAATCTGTACATAGTCAAAGCTTTCCTTAATTTTGGGTAAATCACAGTGGTCAGGTATTCTGCAACTGTGTACTCCCTGTTTAGAGCCAAATAGCTTTTGGTTAATTCTTTCCAATGCATAAAGTAATTATCTTTTTGTTTTCTCTTGATTTGGTTGGGTCTAATTGTCCTGCTGTCCTGGGTTGGGAATCGCTTCCTTTTAGGTGGCTGTGGTTCTTATTCTGCTTTGCCTGCATTATTTGGTGTTTTACGTTGTACACCAAGGATATATTTGTAGAATTCTGCATGCAGAGTCTCAATTTGGTGTTTGTCCCATTTTGTGAATTCTTGGTTGGTGAGCGGACCCCAAACCTCACAACCATAAAGGGCAATGGGTTCTATAACTGATTTATAACCAGATCCTAATTGGTATGTAGAATTTTATGTTCCTTTTGATGGCATAGAAGGCCCTTCTAGCCTTGTCTCCCAGATCGCTCACAGCTTTGTGGAAGTTACCTGTGGCGCTGGTGTTTAGGCCGAGGTATGTATAGTTTTTTGTGTACTTTAAGGCAACGGTGTCTAGATGGAATTTGTATTTACAGTCCTGGTAACTGGACCTTTTTTGGAACATCATTATTTTTCTCTTACTGAGATTTAGAAGCCTCGCTAGAAGCCTGTGTCTCAGACATAAGGAAGTGGATGGCTGCAAACTTTCTACTCTTAAACTCGGGAAAAACAGAGATGCTTGTTCTAGGTCCCAAGAAACAAAGAGATCTTCTGTTGAATCTGACAATTAATCTGGATGGTTGTACAGTCGTCTCAAATAAAACTGTGAAGGATCTCGGCGTTACTCTGGACCCTGATCTCTCTTTTGAAGAACATATCAAGACTGTTTCAAGGACAGCTTTTTTCCATCTACGTAACATTGCAAAAATCAGAAACTTTCTGTCCAAAAATGATGCAGAAAAATTAATCCATGCCTTTGTTACTTCTAGGTTGGACTACTGCAATGCTCTACTTTCCGGCTACTCGGATAAAGCACTAAATAAACTTCAGTTAGTGCTAAATACGGCTGCTAGAATCCTGACTAGAACCAAAAAATTTGATCATATTACTCCAGTGCTAGCCTCCCTACACTGGCTTCCTGTTAAGGCAAGGGCTGATTTCAAGGTTTTACTGCTAACCTACAAAGCATTACATGGGCTTGCTCCTACCTATCTTTCCGATTTGGTCCTGCCGTACATACCTACACGTATGCTATGGTCACAAGACGCGGGCATCCTAATTGTTCCTAGAATTTCTAAGCAAACATCTGGAGGCAGGGCTTTCTCCTATAGAGCTCCATTTTTATGGAATAGTCTGCCTACCCATGTGAGAGCTGCAGACTCAGTCTCAACCTTTAAGTCTTTACTGAAGACTTATCTCTTCAGTAGGTCCTATGATTAAGTGTAGTCTGGCCCAGGAGTGTGAAGGTGAGCGGAAAGGCTGGAGCAACGAACCGCCCTTGCTGTCTCTGCCTGGCCGGTTCCCCTCTTTCCACTGGGATTCTCTGCCTCTACCCCTATTACGGGGCTGAGTCACTGGCTTACTGGTGTCCTTCCATGCCGTCCCTGGGAGGGGTGCGTCACTTGAGTGGGTTGAGTCACTGACGTGGTCTTCCTGTCTGGGTTGGCGCCCCCCCTTGGGCTGTGCCGTGGCGGAGATCTTTGTGGGCTATACTCGGCCTTGTCCCGGAATGGTATGTTGGTGGTTGGAGATATCCCTCCAGTGGTGTGGAGGCTGTGCTTTGGCAAAGTGCGTGGGGTTATATCCTACCTGTTTGGCCCTGTCCGGGGGTTTCATCGGATGGGGCCACAGTGTCTCCTGACCCCTCCTGTCTCAGCCTCCAGTATTTATGCTGCAGTAGTTTATGTGTCGGGGGGCTAGGGTCAGTCTGTCACATCTGGAGTATTTCTCTTGTCTTTTCCGGTGTCCTGTGTGAATTTAAATATGCTCTCTCTAATTCTCTCTTTCTCTTTCTTTCTCTCTCTCGGAGGACCTGAGCCCTAGGACCATGCCTCAGGACTACCTGGCTTGATGACTCCTTGCTGTCCCCAGTTCACCTGGCCGTGCTGCTGCTCCAGTTCCAACTGTTCTGCCTGCAGCTATGGAACCCTGACCTGTTCACCGGACGTGCTACCTGTCCCAGACCTGCTGTTTTAAACTCTCTAGAGACAGCAGGAGCGGTAGAGATACTCTCATAGATCGGCTATGAAAAAGCCAACTGACTGCTGTTATAATCTCCACCCGGCACAGCCAGAAGAGGACTGGCCACCCCTCATAGCCTGGTTCCTCTCTAGGTTTCTTCCTAGGTTTTGGCCTTTCTAGGGAGTTTTTCCTAGCCACCGTGCTTCTACACCTGCATTGCTTACTGTTTGGGGTTTTAGGCTGGGTTTCTGTACAGCACTTTGAGATATCAGCTGATGTAAGAAGGGCTATATAAATAAATTTGATTTGATTTGATTTACTGTCAGGGCCCAGGTCTGGCTGAACCTGTGCAGAAGATCTAGGTGCTGCTGTAGGCCCTCCTTGGTTGGGGACAGAAGCACCAGATCATCAGCAAACAGTAGACATTTGACTTCAGATAATAGTAGGTTGAGGCCGGGTCCTCCAGACTGTTCTACTGCCCTCGTTGATATACAGCACCTTTGGAAAGTATTCAGACCCCTTGACTTTTTCCACATTTTGTTACGTTCAGCCTTATTCTAAAATGATGATTTTCTTATTCCTCATCAATCTACACACAATACCCCATAATGACATCCCAATACCCCACAATGACATCACAATACCCCATAATGACATCACAATACCCCATAATGACAAAGCAAAAAAAGGATTTCAGAATTTTTCCACATTGATAAAAAAATTATATATATATATATATCACATTCACGTATTTATTTATAAGTATTCAGACCCTTTACTCAGTACTTTGGTGAAGCACCTTTGGCAGCGATTACAGCCTCGAGTATTCTTGGGTATGACGCTACAAGCTTGGCACACCTGTATTTTGGGGAGTTTCTCCCATTCTTCTCTGCAGATACTCTCAAGCTCTGTCAGGTTGGATGGGGTGCTCCGCTGCACAGCTATTTTCAGGTCTCTCCAGAGATGTTCGATCGGGTTCAAGTCCGGGCTCTGACTGGGCCACTCAAGGACATTCTGAGACTTGTCCCGAAGCCACTCCTGCGTTATCTTGGCTGTGTGCCCAGGGTCGTTGTCCTGTTGGAAGGTGAACCTTGGCCCAAGTCTGAGGTCCTGAGCGTTCTGGAGCAGGTTTTCATTTTTTACCCCAACACCACTTTCCATCAATTTGTATAGCAGACCCTTGTGCCAAATTGAGTCAAAAGCTTTTTTTAAATCAACAAAGCATAAGAAGACTTTGCCTTTGTTTTGATTTGTTTGTTTATCAATTAGGCTGTACAGGGTGAATACGTGGTCTGTTGTACGTTAATGTGATAAAAAGCCAATTTGACATTTACTCAGTACATTTTTTTCACTGAGGAAATGTAGGAGTCTGCTGTTAATGACAATGCAGAGGACTTCCCCAAGGTTGCTGTTAACGCATCTCTTTCTCTCTCTCATGATATCTATTGAACTGGGCAGCCCATCTCTTCCGCTACTGACAAAAGATCAGGGCTGTATGTCTCCATAGCACAGGGATATGTCCTGTCCTCTCACAAAAAGAGCTCGAGAAAATAGCTGCGCTTCAGGCTAATTCCTCCATCTTGGAATCTGACTCATATGGTTTTCAACAACAGTGAATAAATGTGTCTCTTAATATGTTCATTGAAATCTTGAAAATAAATATATGATATACAGTGGTAACAACTACAGTGGCAAGAAAAAGTAGTAGAGTTCAGTAGAGTAGAGTAGAGTACAGTATAGTACAGTACAGTACAGAAGGGTACAGTAGAGTAGAGTAGAGTAGAGTAGAGTAGAGTACAGTACAGTACAGTACAGTACAGTACAGTACAGTACAGAAGGGTACAGTAGAGTACAGTAGAGTAGAGCAGAGTACAGTATAGTACAGTACAGAAGGGTACAGTACAGTACAGTACAGTACAGTACAGTACAGTACAGTACGGTACAGTACAGTACAGTACAGGAGAGTACAGTAGAGTAGAGTAGAGTACAGTATAGTACAGTACAGAAGGGTACAGTACAGTACAGTACAGTACAGTACAGTACAGTACAGTACAGTAGGGTACAGTAGGGTACAGTACATTTACATTACATTTACATTTTAGTCATTTAGCAGACGCTCTTATCCAGAGCGACTTACAGTAGTGAATGCATACATTTCATTTTCATTTCATACATTTTTTTTTCTTCATACAGTACAGTACAGTACGGTACAGTAGAGTAGAGTAGAGTGGAGTAGAGTACAGTACAGTACAGTACAGTATAGTACAGTACAGTATAGAAGGGTACAGGAGAGTAGAGCAGAGTAGAGTACAGTACCGTACAGTATAGTACAGTACAGTACAGTATAGAACGGCACAGGAGAATAGAGTAGAGTACAGTACAGTAGAGTACAGTACAGTACAGAAGGGTAGAGTAGAGTAGAGTAGAGTAGAGTAGAGTGCAGTACAGTACAGTACAGTAGAGTACAGTACAGTACAGTACAGAAGGGTACAGTAGAGTAGAGTACAGTACAGTACAGAAGGGTACAGAAGGGTACAGTAGAGTAGAGTTCATTATAGTAGAGTACAGTAGAGTACAATATAGTACAGTACAGTACAGAAGGGTACAGTAGAGTAGAGTACAGTACAGTACAGAAGGGTACAGAAGGGTACAGTAGAGTAGAGTTCATTATAGTAGAGTACAGTAGAGTACAGTATAGTACAGTATAGTACAGTACAGTAGGGTACAGTACAGTACAGTCCAGAAGGGTACAGTACAGTACAGCAGGGTACAGTAGAGTAGAGTAGAGTAGAGTACAGTACAGTACAGTACAGTATAGTACAGTACAGTATAGAAGGGTACAGGAGAGTAGAGTGGAGTAGAGTACAGTACAGTAAAGAAGGGTACACTACAGTACAGTACAAAAGGTTACAGTAGAGTAGAGTAGAGTAGAGTAGAGTAGAGTAGAGTAGAGTAGAGTATAGAAGGGTACAGGAGAGTAGTGTAGAGTAGAGTACATTTACATTTACATTTTAGTCATTTAGCAGACGATTTTATCCAGAGCGACAGTAGTGAATGCATACATTTCATTAAAAAAAAATTCCCGTACTGGTCCCCCGTGGGAATCGAACCCACAACCCTGGCGTTGCAAACACCATGCTCTACCAACTCAGCCACACAGGAGAGTAGAGTGCAGTACAGTACAGTGCAGAAGGGTACAGTAGAGTACAGTAGAGTAGAGTTCAGTAGAGCACAGTAAAGTAGAGTGCATTAGGGTACAGTAGATTAGAGTACAGTACAGTACAGTACAGTACAGTACAGTACAGTACAGTACAGTACAGTAGAGTAGAGTAGAGTAGAGTACATTAGAGTACAGTCCAGTCCAGTCCAGTAGAGTCCAGTACAGTCCAGTAGAGTAGAGTAGAGTAGAGTAGAGTAGAGTAGAGTAGAGTGGAGTAGAGTCCAGTCCAGTCCAGTACAGTCCAGTACAGTCCAGTAGAGTAGAGTAGAGTAGAGTAGAGTAGAGTAGAGTAGAGTAGAGTGGAGTAGAGTGGAGTAGAGTAGAGTACATTAGAGTACAGTACAGTACAGTAGAGTAGAGTAGAGTACATTAGACGAGAGTAAAGTACAGTGCAGTACAGTACAGTACAGTACAGTACAGTACAGTACAGCACAGTACAGTAGAGTACAGTACAGTAGAATAGAGTACAGTAGAGTACAGTACAGTAGAGTACAGTACAGTAGAATAGAGTACAGTAGAGTGCAGTAGAATAGAGTACAGTACATTAGACTAGAGTACAGTAGAGTCCAGTAGACTGATGGAACAGGTTACTGAAGACTGGCACATAATGCAGGCCTTATTAATAACAGATCAGGTTATAGTCTGAACACAGTCTTAGAGTCCTAGCTCAGTGTTTCCCACAACCTGACCATAACGTCACACACAACTAAATGACAACCAGTTTACAACCTGACCATAACGTCACACACAACTTAATGACAACCAGTATTCAACCTGACCATAACGTCACACACAACTTAATGACAACCAGTTTTCAACCTGACCATAACGTCACACACAACTTAATGACAACCAGTATTCAACCTGACCATAACGTCACACACAACTTAATGACAACCAGTATACAACCTGACCATAACGTCACACACAACTTAATGACAACCAGTATACAACCTGACCATAACGTCACACACAACTTAATGACAACCAGTATTCAACCTGACCATAACGTCACACACAACTTAATGACAACCAGTATTCAACCTGACCATAACGTCACACACAACTTAATGACAACCAGTATACAACCTGACCATAATGTCACACACAACTTAATGACAACCAGTATACAACCTGACCATAACGTCACACACAACTTAATGACAACCAGTATACAACCTGACCATAACGTCACACACAACTTAATGACAACCAGTATTCAACCTGACCATAACGTCACACACAACATCAGAATGACTTTTTGACTGTTGGGGAAAAGTCAAGGATTCTGCAAATCATTGATCTCTACTCAACCATTGTTCTTTTGGCAATAATTACTGTCCAAGAGATCTTAAACATATCGCTTTTATTATCAATCACTATGTTGTTCTTCCACAAAGACTATGAGAGTAGTGTTGTCTATCTATTACTGGACACAGTCACCATCTGTGTCCCCCACTATACAGTACTGAGGAGAGTCTTAGAGAGGAGAGTCCTGGACACACACACACGCACGCACGCATGCACGCACGCACACACATACACACACACACACACACACACACACACACACACACACACACAACCTCCCTGCTGTTCTAACCAGCCGTCTCTACAGCATATCTACAGGTACACACACACAGACATGCACACACACACGCACACACACACACTGTGCTCTGAGTATTCTGGCATCTGGTCCTGCTGACTGGGTGTCTGGACTTACTAACATCAAATAACAGACTGACAAAGAGTGGAGAGGAGAGGGGAGAGGGAGGGCAGGGGAGGGGAGAGGGAGGGCAGGTGAGTGGAGAGGAGAGGAGAGGAGAGGAGAGGAGAGAGAGAGAGAGAGAGAGAGAGAGAGAGAGGGCAGGAGAGTGGAGTGGAGTGGAGTGGAGTGGAGTGGAGTGGAGTGGAGTGGAGTGGAGTGGAGTGGAGAGGAGAGGAGAGGAGAGGTTGCTTAGGAACCAATGCAGATAAAACCTGAAGCACTAGATCTTCTCCTATAACTCTATCCTGTAACTGAAACTGACTGTAACTGTAACTGACTGTAAGTGTAACTGTAAGTGTAACTGTAACTGACTGTAACTGTAACTGACTGTAACTGTAACTGTAAGTGTAACTGTAAGTGACTGTAAGTGACTGTAACTGTAACTGTAAGTGACTGTAAGTGACTGTAACTGTAACTGTAACTGACTGTAACTGTAACTGACTGTAACTGTAACTGTAACTGTAACTGACTGTAACTGTAACTGTAACTGACTGTAACTGTAACTGTAACTGACTGTAACTGTAACTGTAACTGTAACTGACTGTAACTGTAACTGTAGCTGACTGTAACTGTTACTGTAACTCACTGTAACTGTAACTGACTGTAACTGTAACTGTAACTGACTGTAACTGTAACTGTAACTCACTGTAACTGTAACTGACTGTAACTGTTACTGTAACTGACTGTAACTGTTACTGTAACTGACTGTAACTGTAACTGATTAACTGACTGTAACTGTAACTGACAGTAACTGTTACTGTAACTGACAGTAACTTACTGTAACTGTAACTGACTGTAACTGACTGTAACTGTAACTGACTAACTGTAACTGACTAACTGACTGTAACTGTAACTGACTGTAACTGTTACTGACTGTAACTGTACCTGTAACTGACTGTAACTGTAACTGACTGTAACTGTAACTGTAACTGACTGTAACTGACTGTAACTGACTGTAACTGTAACTGACTAACTGACTGTAACTGTAACTGACTGTAACTGTTACTGACTGTAACTGTAACTGTAACTGTAACTGACTGTAACTGTAACTCACTGTAACTGTAACTGTAACTGACTGTAACTGTAACTCACTGTAACTGTAACTGTAACTGACTGTGACTGTAACTGAGTGTAACTGTAACTGTAACTGACTATAACTGTAACTGTAACTGATTAACTGACTGTAATTGTAACTGTAACTGACTGTAACTGTTACTGTAACTGACTGTAACTTACTGTAACTGTAACTGACAGTAACTGACTGTAACTGTAACTGAAACTGACTAACTGACTGTAACTGTAACTGACTGTAACTGTTACTGACTGTAACTGTAACTGTAACTGACTGTAGCTGTAACTGACTGTAACTGTAACTGTAACTGTAACTGTAACTGTCTGTAACTGACTGTAACTGTAACTCACTGTAACTGTAACTGTAACTGACTGGGACTGTAACTGACTGTAACTGTAACTGTAACTGACTGGGACTGTAACTGACTGTAACTGTAACTGACTGTAACTGTAACTGTAACTGTAACTGACTGTAACTGTAACTGTAACTGTAACTGTAACTGTAAGTGACTGTAAGTGTAACTGACTGTAACTGTAACTGTAACTTTAACTGTAAGTGACTGTAAGTGTAACTGACTAACTGTAAGTGTAACTTTAACTGTAAGTGTAACTGACTAACTGTAACGGTAAGTGTAACTGTGATTGTAACTGTAAGTGTAACTGTGATTGTGACTAACTGTAAGTGTAACTGTGATTGTAAGTGTTGCCAGTGTTGTGATTGCCTTTACATTATTGTTTGAACTCATGTCCGATTCTAGTCCTACACTCAGACACTTACCAATAAGACGGTGAACAGTTAGCATTCTCCATAGGACAACGTGATTATTAGCCCTCAAGCTAACACTAGCTGGGCATGTGCCACCAACGAAGAAGAACAGCCTTAGCTAAGCATCCGTGTATGTGCACAGTGGTTTCCCCCACTCTGAAACATTATTTTCCTCACAACAATGGTATGCATGAATTTGTGAGTTGTTGGGTTTTAAATGAAAACAGGTGTCTTGTTATGAGAAGTTCCATTAAATAGTTTTCCAACTTATTTGCTCCACTTCACATCCCAATATGAACTGTCCCAGCAACATGGCGGAGTGAGTAGGCCATGAAAAGAAAGATAGGCTCACACTGTTCCCAAGCTGGTATGGGAGCATTGAAACAGAGAACGAGTAGTGTATTTTCTTTTCATGGCAATGGAACATGTTGTTTGTACTCTGTCGCATCTTTTCAAGTTGTTCAATTGAAATGAGAGAATCAGAGAGACAGACATTGTGGTGGTAGTTGTAATTTGGCCTCTGCACTTCTACTGCCAAATACTCATATTCTGTTCCCATACAAGCTTCAGAACAGTGAGGGGCTATGTTTCTCTCTTTGTCTTTGTTTTTCATGACAAGGAATGTTCAGATTTGGGGTTAGTTTGGATAGTAGGCCGAGGAGGGGGTAGCTACTACCTAGTTACAGTTATTGGGGTGACTGTCAGAGTCCTTGCAGGCACCTTAATACTTGGGTCTTTCTCCCATTTAGTTTCTTGTTGTCATGTAGAAAGTATGTGTTGGCTTATATAATATAGGCCTTACATAATGGAAGCCTTATAAATTAGGTTTATAGATTTTTCTCTCAAAACTGAACATGTGAATTATCTGGTGCACTGCAGATACTTAAATGGTTTAAGAACCCTTCATATAAGAGGGGTAGAGAAAGAGGGAGAGAGCGAGAGAGAGAGAGCGAGAGAGAGCGAGAGAGAGAGAGAGAGAATGACTGAATGAAAGCTGCCTGCGATGTCTTGAATTAGCAACAACAATGTCATCCCTTTAAATGCGCAGGCCGTAAAGCTGAGAGATCATTTGCACAGACATCATCACACACATCCATATGGATACATAGATACTGTACAGCACATTACATGCATCACAAAGTCACAGGCAGCACAACAGCACATAAAACACCATCCAGAGTGTGTGTGTGTGTGTGTGTCTCTGTGTGTGTGTGTGTGTGTGCGTGTGTGCGTCTCTGTGTGTGTGTGTGTGTGCGTGTGTGCGTCTCTGTGTGTGTGTGTGAGTGTATGTGTGTGTGTGTGTGTGTGTGTGCGTGTGTGTCTCTGTGTGTGTGTGTGTGTGTGTGTGTGTATGTGTGTGTGTGTGTGTGTGTGTGTGTGCGTGCGTGCGTGCGTGTGTGCGTGCGTTTGTATTGAACGTCTACATTATTGATGATCATTGATCTATTATGAATGGCAATCCTCTCTGCAGCATCAGAGACTGAACGTCTGAATCCTAAATGCCACCCAATTCCCTGCATACTGCACTATTCTGGCCAAAAGCAGTGCACTATATAGGGATTAGGGTGTCATTTCAGACACAGAAAACATCATAAAGAGATGTTTTCTGGATGGATAGGATCTCAGCTGTACAATCTAATACATTTCCTCCCTTTGTAGACGTTCTACAGCACCGTTCCATTATTGATTATAAACCGATCAATTATTGATAATCATCAGAGACCATGAAAGTGTAAAGCCAGAAGAACCCAACACAGTTGTTCAATCTAGTATGCAGTAGTGTGGAGACCCAAATAGTTAGTGAGGATGAAACAAGTCTAGATTCCTTGGTGGACGGACTAGCTATGAAGGGCTATGAGCCTGTGAAATCCCTTACCCTCAACCAAATACATCTCCTCTTTCTGTACGCTACTGTTTCATTATTGAATGATAAAACACCAAAGAAACCAACCCAGAATGTAGTGCGTAGAACCAGATGGTCAATAACGAGAAAACGTCTCCATACCTAGGTAGAGTGAAAGGATATGACTCCATACCTAGGTAGACTGAAAGGTTACGACTCCATACCTAGGTAGACTGAAAGGATTTGACTCCATACCTAGGTAGACTGAAAGGATATGATTCCATACCTAGGTAGACTGAAAGGTTACGACTCCATACCTGGGTAGACTGAAAGGATATGACTCCATACCTAGGTAGACTGAAATCTATGACTCCATACCTAGGTAGACTGAAAGGCTATGACTCCATACCTAGGTAGACTGAAAGGTTACGACTCCATACCTAGGTAGACTGAAAGGTTGCGACTCCATACCTAGGTAGACTGAAAGGATATGACTCCATACCTAGGTAGACTGAAAGGATATGACTCCATACCTAGGTAGACTGAAAGGATATGACTCCATACCTAGGTAGACTGAAATCTATGACTCCATACCTAGGTAGACTGAAAGGATATGACTCCATACCTAGGTAGACTGAAAGAATATGATTCCATACCTAGGTAGACAGAAAGGATATGACTCCATACCTAGGTAGACTGAAAGGATATGACTCCATACCTAGGTAGACTGAAAGGATATGATTCCATACCTAGGTAGACTGAAAGGATATGACTCCATACCTAGGTAGGTGAAAGGATATGACTCCATACCTAGGTAGACTGAAAGGATATGATTCCATACCTAGGTAGACTGAAAGGATATGACTCCATACCTAGGTAGACTGAAAGGTTATGACTCCATACCTAGGTAGACTGAAAGGTTATGACTCCATACCTAGGTAGACTGAAAGGATATGATTCCATACCTAGGTAGACTGAAAGGATATGACTCCATACCTAGGTAGACTGAAAGCTATGACTCCATACCTAGGTAGACTGAAAGCTATGACTCCATACCTAGGTAGACTGAAAGGATATGACTCCATACCTAGGTAGACTGAAAGGTTATGACTCCATACCTAGGTAGACTGAAAGGATATGACTCCATACCTAGGTAGACTGAAAGCTATGACTCCATACCTAGGTAGACTGAAAGGTTATGACTCCATACCTAGGTAGGTGAAAGGTTATGACTCCATACCTAGGAAGGTGAAAGGCTATGACTCCATACCTAGGTAGGTGAAAGGCTATGACTCCCTACCTAGGTAGACTGAAAGGATATGACTCCATACCTAGGTAGACTGAAAGGTTACGACTCCATACCTAGGTAGACTGAAAGGATATGACTCCATACCTAGGTAGACTGAAAGGATATGACTCCATACCTAGGTAGACTGAAAGGATATGACTCCATACCTAGGTAGACTGAAATCTATGACTCCATACCTAGGTAGACTGAAAGGATATGACTCCATACCTAGGTAGACTGAAAGGTTATGACTCCATACCTAGGTAGACTGAAAGGATATGACTCCATACCTAGGTAGACTGAAAGGATATGACTCCATACCTAGGTAGACTGAAAGGATATGATTCCATACCTAGGTAGGTGAAAGGATATGACTCCATACCGAGGTAGACTGAAAGGATATGACTCCATACCTAGGTAGACTGAAAGGTTATGACTCCATACCTAGGTAGGTGAAAGGTTATGACTCCATACCTAGGTAGGTGAAAGGCTATGACTCCATACCTAGGTAGGTGAAAGGCTATGACTCCCTACCTAGGTAGACTGAAAGGATATGACTCCATACCTAGGTAGACTGAAAGGTTACGACTCCATACCTAGGTAGACTGAAAGGATATGACTCCATACCTAGGTAGACTGAAAGGATATGACTCCATACCTAGGTAGACTGAAAGGATATGACTCCATACCTAGGTAGACTGAAATCTATGACTCCATACCTAGGTAGACTGAAAGGATATGACTCCATACCTAGGTAGACTGAAAGGATATGATTCCATACCTTGGTAGACAGAAAGGATATGACTCCATACCTAGGTAGACTGAAAGGTTATGACTCTATACCTAGGTAGACTGAAAGGATATGACTCCATACCTAGGTAGACTGAAAGGATATGACTCCATACCTAGGTAGACTGAAAGGATATGACTCCATACCTAGGTAGACTGAAAGGATATGATTCCATACCTAGGTAGGTGAAAGGATATGACTCCATACCTAGGTAGACTGAAAGGATATGACTCCATACCTAGGTAGACTGAAAGGATATGATTCCATACCTAGGTAGACTGAAAGGATATGACTCCATACCTAGGTAGACTGAAAGGATATGACTCCATACCTAGGTAGACTGAAAGGATATGATTCCATACCTAGGTAGGTGAAAGGCTATGACTCCATACCTAGGTAGACTGAAAAGCTATGATATTCCTCACCCTCAACTACCTCGCCTCTGTTTCTCCAACAGCGCTTTACTGATCACAACAAATCAATGAAAGATATTGATACTCATCACAGACCATGAAAGTGTAAAAGGCTACAGAACCCAAACCGGTTATTCAATAACAACCGATCAATTATTGCTTATTGGAAATCATCAAAAACGATGAAATCCCTTACCGGAGTCCATAGAGCACAGTGCCGTCCGGATGCAGTCGAATCATTCTGTTCTTAACCGTGACGCCGTGGACGAAGGACTTTTTATCGTTGAGGAAATAGGTGTCGGGAACCCAGAGCGAGTCAGCTACCCTGTTATCCAGCGTCAGGTTGAGGGCTATCTCAGAGTAGGACAGACGCTTGTCCCGCCAGGCCTGCTGGAAGTACATGGTCAACGTGTAGTCCTGGAAGAGAGGAGGAAGAAAGCGAAGAGTCAGTAAATGAGTGGAGAGAGGGATAGGTATCTGAAACTACATGTCAACGTGAAGTCCTGGAAGAGGAGAAGAAAGGATAAACCTACTGGACTGTACTAAAGTCAGAAATTCACATAGTTGATTATCTTTATCAGATGATGAATAACAGATTACATTTAATTCTGAATACATTTGGAGAATTTAGTTCTTTCAGAATTTGAGGTGTTTTTTCAAATTTATTTTTTAAGAAACTAGTCCTCAGATAGATGTGTAGTACTATACTAGATGACTTCATACAGGCTACTCTGTGTGAATGTGTCTTTTTGAGGGGTATAATGCATTTTGACATGCAAAAAAAGAGGACTATGTCAACAGTGGACTAATGCAGGGTTTCCCAAACTCGGTCCTGGGCAACCCCCCCTCCCACCCCCCCCCACCCCTCTACTGACCTGTAACTGACCTCTACTGACCTGTAACTGACCTCTACTGACCTGTAACTGACCTCTACTGGGGGCAGTAGTGGTCATGCTGACTGGGGTTAGGGGGTTAACACTCAGCCAACTCTTCTCTCCTCCTGGCTGACTTACTCCATCCTGAATAGCACCCTATTCCCTATATAGTTGCACTTCGTTTGACCAAAGTCTAATGGCAGTCTATGGGCCCTGGTCAAAAGTAGTGCACTACATAGGGAATATAGTGCCCTATTTAGGGCAATTACCCAAGGGTTAATTCCTCAGCTATCTCAGCTGGCTGGCCCATGATGAAAATATTCTGCTTCCACTCTGATGGAGCCACTCCATGGTTTATGAGGACAATACCTCCCTCCCTTTAGTCCATCCATCATTTACTCTATCCATCACTCCCTCCCTCACCCGCTCTCCCTCCCTCCCTCCCACCCTCCCGAACCACTCACTAACCTTTACAGACCCAATAGAGTACTCCAGCTGGGGCTCTCTCTCTCTCTCTCTCTCTCTTTATTTCTCTCTCTCTCTCAATTCAATTCAATTCAATTCAAATGGCTTTATTGGCATGGGAAACATATGTTAACAGTACCAAAGCAAGTGAAGTAGATAATAATACAAAAGTGAAATAAACAATAAAAATGAACAATAAACATTACACTCACAGAACTTCCAAAAGAAAAAAGACATTACAAATCTCATCTCTCTCTTTGTCTCTCATGTGTGAGCCCTTACTACTGCAAACAGACACAGTACACAGCTTATATTCCTGAAGTCAGTGTTTGCTGGTGGATTGTGTGAGGGCATTGATGACTAGAACTGTACTGTCTGCCCCCCACTCTCCTACCGTGTCCCAGTCCCCTATCCTACTCCATATATAACGCATAGGCAACCTACACATTACTGGACCTACTGTCTACGCCTCACTCTCCCTCACTCACTCACTCACTCACTCACTCACTCACTCACTCACTCACCCACTCACTCACTCACTCCCACCCACCCACCCACACTCACTCCCACACTCACTCACTCACTCCCACCCTCACTCACTCACTCACACACTCACTCACTCACTCACTCACCCACTCACTCCCACCCACCCACACTCACTCCCACACTCACTCACTCACTCACTCACCCACTCCCACCCACCCACACTCACTCCCACACTCACTCACTCACTCACTCACTCCCACCCTCACTCACACACTCACTCACTCACTCACTCACTCCCACCCTCACTCACTCCTACACTCACTCACTCACTCACTCACTCACTCACACACACACTCACTAACTCCCACCCTCACTCATTCCTACACTCACTCACTCACACACACACTCACTCCCACCCTCACTCACTCCTACACTCACTCACTCACACACTCACTCACACACACACACTCACTTCCACCCTCACTCACTCCCACCCTCACCCACCCACTCACCAGGGAGAGCGCTGCAGCATGGTAGCATCATCTCTGTTACTGAGAAGATTGCAATAAAATCAATGAAGTGGAAAACAGAACATGATACACAGGAAGCCAGTAAAACATGTATCTATTTTATATCTGCAGCATTTATCATTTATCTCATCTTGTTGTGTTTTACCAACCTGGTCTTTAATCCCTTGGGAGTCAAAATATCCTCAATATATTGATGTTTTGCACATAAAAAATTGCTCATAATTTGCATGCACTATATAATAGTATTATATTAAAAGTATCTACTACCAGCGGGGTCAAGCAGCTACCTCCAGTACACAGCTCTATGTTTTACTGTCCACAGCTCTATATTCTACTGTTCACAGCTCTATGTTCTACTGTCCACAGCTCTATGTTCTACTGTCCACAGCTCTCTGTTCTACTATCCACAGCTCTATGTTCTACTGTTCACAGCTCTATGTTCTATTGTCCACAGCTCTATGCTCTACTGTCCACAGCTCTATGTTCTATTGTCCACAGCTCCATGTTCTACTGTCCACAGCTCTCTGTTCTACTGTCCACAGCTCTATGCTCTACAGCTCCATGTTCTACTGTCCACAGCTCTATGCTCTACTATCCACAGCTCTATGTTCTACTGTCCACAGCTCTATGCTCTACTGTCCACAGTTCTACTGTCCATAGCTCTATGCTCTACAGCTCCATGTTCTACTGTCCACAGCTCTATGTTCTACTGTCCACAGCTCTATGCTCTACTATCCACAGTTCTACTGTCCATAGCTCTATGCTCTACAGCTCCATGTTCTACTGTCCACAGCTCTATGTTCTACTGTCCACAGCTCTATGTTCTACTGTCCACAGCTCTATGCTCTACTGTCCACAGTTCTACTGTCCATAGCTCTATGCTCTACAGCTCCATGTTCTACTGTCCACAGCTCTATGTTCTACTGTCCACAGCTCTATGTTCTACTGTCCACAGCTCTATGCTCTACTGTCCACAGTTCTACTGTCCATAGCTCTATGCTCTACAGCTCCATGTTCTACTGTCCACAGTTCTATGTTCTACTGTCCACAGCTCTATGTTCTACTGTCCACAGCTCTATGCTCTACTGTCCACAGTTCTACTGTCCACACATGATACTGCTGGTCTCTCACTGTAAATATACAGGCTGTCTGTTTCAGCCTTCACTGTGTACTGACACTGTAGATTGTAGATACATCTGAGGAGAATAATGTTGATACTTGGACAGTCTTGGCCCCTTCTGTCAAGTGAATTAAATAATTAAAGTAAAGCAGATTGTTCAGCAGAAAAAGCCCTATGGCCACATTCATAGTAACAGGATTATATTTGATGGAGAGAGATGATTGATCCCTTCAATAAGATGATGCTAAAATGAAAGTAATAATCTCTCTCTCTCTCTCTCTCGTGATATTAGCAAAGGTTCATAATGAGAACTGCAAAAACATATTGTGTGTGGTGTAATAACCGACTCACAGATGGTCCAGTTTACCCCCTCTTTGACATCAATGGAGCTCCGCTCAGAGAGGGAACAACACACACACACACACACACACACACACACACACACACACACACACACACACACACACACACACACACACACACACACACACTACGAGTCCCTCACTACCTTACTCACAGGGCCAAAACCCACACCAACCCAACTCTCTGTCAATACAGCAGATTCTGTACAGAACAGAAGTGAACCACTCTGTCAGTTTGTGTGTTTCTCTCTTTTAACTCAACAGTATCTCCCTTCCTAGTTCTGAGTGTTTCAAGCCTAATGTTTATATTTGGGTTATATTATTGCTGTAATGCACATTCGCTTTAATGCTTTCTTCCCACCCCAGATTGGGAAACATTTTGGAGCATTTCACATTTTATCATCACCCACAGAGATTGACATAACACGCTATCTCCTCTCATCTCCTTCTCCTTCTCTCTGTGCAATATTACAGTCACACAGGAGATGGAGAGATAGGAGAGGTCTGGTGGAAAGGAGAAGGGGACAGCTCAGCATCTATACAATCTCCACAACATGATGACCATCCACAGAGAGACTCATTGTCCAGTCAGAGAGTGTGATCAGTCTCACAATACAATACAATCTTCATTACCCTTGTCACAAGTCCACAAGACCACTGCGCCACTCAGGAGTCCTTGACTAGAGCAGCATAAGCCTTGCTCTGAGACTACATTGATCACCATAGAGAGAGAAAGAGAGAGGGGGGAGACACAGAGAAACATAGGGAGAAATAGAGAGAAGGGGAGAGGGGGAGATAGATAGCGGGAGAGAGGGAGAGAGTGACAGGAAATACATTAGACCTAGCTTGTTATGAGCACCGTTACCACCGTTACCACCGTTACCACCGTTACCACCGTTACCACAATTACCACCATTACCACAATTACCACAATTACCACCGTTACCACAATTACCAGAATTACCACCGTTACCACAATTACTACCATTACCACAATTACCACCGTTACCACAATTACTACCATTACCACAATTACCACCGTTACCACAATTACCACCGTTACCACAATTACCACCATTACCACCGTTACCACGATTACCACAATTACGACCCTTACCACAATTAACACCGTTACCACAATTACCACCATTACCACCGTTACCACGATTACCACAATTACCACCGTTACCACAATTAACACAATTACCACTGTTACCACAATTACCAGAATTACCAGAATTACCAGAATTATCACCGTTACCACCGTTACCACCGTTACCACTGTTACCACCGTTACCACAATTACCACCATTACCAGAATTACCACCGTTACCACAATTACCAGAATTACCAGAATTACCACCGTTACCACAATTACCACCGTTACCACTGTTACCACCGTTACCACAATTACCACCATTACCACCATTACCACCGTTACCACAATTAACCCCATTACCACCATTACCACAATTACCACCGTTACCACAATTACCAGAATTACCACCGTTACACAATTACTACCATTACCACAATTACCACAATTACCAGAATTACCAGAATTACCAGAATTATCACCGTTACCACCGTTACCACTGTTACCACAATTACCACCGTTACCACTGTTACCACCGTTACCACAATTACCACCATTACCACAATTACCACCGTTACCACTGTTACCACCGTTACCACAATTACCACCATTACCACAATTACCACCATTACCACCGTTACCACCGTTACCACAACTACCACCATTACCACCATTACCACAATTACCACAATTACCACCGTTACCACAATTACCAGAATTACCACCGTTACACAATTACTACCATTACCACAATTACCACCGTTACCACAATTACTACCATTACCACAATTACCACCGTTACCACAATTACCACCGTTACCACAATTACCACCGTTACCACAATTACCACCATTACCACCGTTACCACGATTACCACAATTACCACCGTTACCACCGTTACCACAATTACCACCGTTACCACAATTACCACCGTTACCACCGTTACCACAATTACCAGAATTACCAGAATTACCACCATTACCAGAATTACCAGAATTACCAGAATTATCACCGTTACCACCGTTACCACTGTTACCACCGTTACCACTGTTACCACCGTTACCACCGTTACAACAATTACCACCATTACCACAATTACCACCATTACCAGAATTACCACCGTTACCACAATTACCAGAATTACCACCGTTACCACAATTACCACCGTTACCACTGTTACCACCGTTACCACAATTACCACCATTACCACAATTACCACCATTACCAGAATTACTACCGTTACCACAATTACCAGAATTACCAGAATTACCACCGTTACCACAATTACCACCGTTACCACTGTTACCACCGTTACCACAATTACCACCATTACCACCATTACCAGAATTACCACCGTTACCACAATTACCAGATTTACCAGAATTACCACCGTTACCACTGTTACCACCGTTACCACCATTACCACAATTACCACCATTACCACAATTACCACCATTACCAGAAGTACCACCGTTACCACAATTACCACCGTTACCACAATTACCAGAATTACCAGAATTACCACCGTTACCAGAATTACCACCGTTACCACTGTTACCACTGTTACCACCGTTACCACAATTACCACCATTACCAGAATTACCACCGTTACCACAATTACCACCGATACCACAATTACCACCTTTACCAGAATTACCACCGTTACCACAATTACCACCATTACCAGAATTACCACCGTTACCACAATCACCACCATTACCAGAATTACCACCGTTACCACAATTACCACCGTTACCACAATTACCAGAATTACCAGAATTACCACCGTTACCACAATTACACCATTACCACTGTTACCACCGTTACCACAATTACCACCATTACCAGAATTACCACCGTTACCACAATTACCACCGTTACCATAATTACCAGAATTACCACCGTTATCACAATTACCACCATTACCACTGTTACCACCATTACCACTTTTACCACCGTTACCACAATTACCACCATTACCAGAATTACCACCGTTACCACAATTACCACCGTTACCACAGTTACCACAATTACCACCATATCAACCCTGACAACCAGCATAGAGGACAGACCAGACTTAGAGGAATGTCTGGGCTATTCTATGGACAAGGAGTAACCATACAAAACATTCTCCAGATATATCACACTGGGTCACCAATACAAAAATATTTGCATGCACTATACAATAGTATTATATTAAAATGATCTACTACTGTTATAAATGGAACTATACTGAACAAAAATATACATTTAAAATGCAACCATTTCAAAGATTTTACTGAGTTACAGATCATATAAGAAAATCAGTCAATTTAAATAAATAGATTAGGCCCTAATCTATGGATTTCACATGACTGGGCAGAGGTGCAGCCTGGGAGGCCCACCCACTTGGCAGCCAGGCCCAGCCAATCAGAATGAGTTTTTCCCCACAAAAGGGCTTCATTACAGACTCCTCTCCTCACCTCACCTCACCTCTCCTTGGTTGTATCACCAGTGGAAGGACTGGATAGATTTCCACTACAGCCCTATTACTTTCACCTGTCATATCCTGTCCTGTCACATCCTGTCCTGTCACGTCCTGTCATATCTTGTCCTATCATGTCTTCGCTTCTCCCTTTTATTAATTATTTATTTCACCTTTATTTAACCAGGGAAATCCTTTACTTAACCAGGGATTTCTGATACTTACAATCAGAAAGAAAAGGAGACAGAAAGGAATCTAAGGATAATGGAATAGTATAAAAGATGATGTCTTGTATGTAGCTAGATGTTCTAGAGCTACATAGCCTCCACCACATTAACAACAACCCATGTACTGCTAGCCTATTGGGAAGTAACCGTCTGTGACCCATGGATTTGATGAAGAAGGGGATTCAGTGACTGGTGTTCCCTTGGTACACATCAGAGCACAGTCACTTGTCCCTTTGCTGCTGTCCACTACTCTCCTTTCCTTCTCCTCGGCTTCTCTCTGCCCCTCAGACAAGAAATAAACAATTGTTGGAAAAATTACTTGTGCCATGCACAAAGTAGATGTCCTAAACGACTTGCCAAAACTATAGTTTGTTAACAAAATATTTGTGGAGTGGTTATAAAACAAGTTTTAATGACTTAACCCTAAGTGAATGTAAACTTCCGACTTACATTTTAGTCATTTAGCAGACACTCTTATCCAGAGCGACTTACAGTAGTGAATGCATACGTTTCATAGATTTTTTTCCCATACTGGTCCCCCGTGGGAATCAAACCCACAACCCTGGCATTGCAAACACCATGCTATACCAACTGAGCCACACGGGACTGTAGGTACAACTACAGCTCAACTCTTGGCAGTAGTACTGTAGACTACTTTATCACTGACCTCAACCCAGAGTCTCTTAGAGCGTTCACAGTCAGTCCACTGACACCCCTAACAGATGACAGCAAAATAACACTCTACTTGAACAGAGCTATGCTCAATCATGAGGCATCAAAGCCAAAGGACCTGAATAATATTAAGAAATGCTATAGATGGAAGGAAAATAGTGTGGAAATCTACCAAAAAACAATTAGGCAACAACAAATTTAATCCCTTCTAGACAATTTCCTGGACAAAACATTTCACTGTAAAATTGAAGGTGTAAACATGGCAGTAGAAAACCTAAACACTATATTTGACCTCAGCTTCCAGATCAAATCCAAAAAATTCAAGCAGACAACCTAAGAAAATTAACAACAATGACAGATGGTTTGATGAAGAATGCAAAAACCTAAGAAAGAAATTGAGAAACCTGTCCAACCAAAAACATAGAGACCCAGAAAACGCCTTCACTATGGTGAATCACTAAAACAATACAGACATATATTATGGAAAAAGAAGGAACAGCACGTCAGAAATCAGCTCAATGTAATTGAAGAATCCATAGAATTGAACCACTTCTCAGAAAATGTGAAACCTCTAAACAAACAACAACATTAAGAGTTATATATCCAAAATGGAGATGTATGGATAAACCACTTCTCCAATCTTTTTGCTCTATAACAAAGAACAAACACATATATACATGATCAAATACAAATCTTAGAATCAACTATTAAAGATTACCAGAACCCACTGGATTCTCCAATTACCTTGAATGAACTGCAGGACAAAATGCAAACCCTCCAACCCAAAAAGGCATGTGGGGTTGATGCTATCCTAAATTAAATGATAAAATATACAGACCACAAATTCCAATTGGCTATACTTAAACTCTTTAACATCATCCTCAGCGCTGACATTTTCCCCAATTTTTGGAACCAAGGACTGATCACCCCAATCCACAAAAGTGGAGACACATTTGACCCCAATGACTACTGTGGAATATGGGTCAACAACAACCTTGATAAAATCCTCTGCATTGTCACTACTAGCAGACTCATACATTTCCTCAGCAAAAACAATGTACTGAGCAAATGTCAAATTGACTTTTTACCAAATTACCTTATGACAGACCACTTATTCATCCTTCACAGCCTAATAGACAAACAAACCAAAACAAAGGCAAATTCTTCTCATGCTTTGTTGATTTCAAAATAGTTTTCAACTCAATTTGGTACAAGGGTCTGCTATACAAATTGATGGAAAGTGGTGTTGGGCGAAAAACATACAACATTATAAAATCCATGTACACAAACAACAACTGTGAGGTTAAAATTAGCAAAAAAACATTTCTTTCCACAGGGCCAGGGGGTGAGACAGGGATGCAGCTTAAGCCCCACCCTCTTCAACATATATATCAACAAATTGGCGAGGACACTAGAACAGTCTGCAGCAGCCGACCTCACCCTTCTAGAATCTGAAGTCAAATGTCTACTGTTTGCTGATGATCTGGTGCTTCTGTCACCAACCAAGAAGGGCCTACAGCAGCACCTAGATCTTCTGCACAGGTTCAGTCAGACCTGGGCCCTGACAGTAAATCTCAGTAAGACAAAAATAATGGTGTTCCAAAAAAGATCCAGCTGCCAGGACCACGAATCCAAATTCCTTCTAGACACCGTTGCCCTAGAGCACACAAAAAACTATACATTCCTCAGCTTAAACATCAGCGCCACAGGTAATTTCCACAAAGCTGTGAACGATCTGAGAGACAAGGCAAGAAGGGCTTTCTATGCCATTAATAGGAACATCAGATTCGACATCCCAATTAGGATCTGGCTAAAAATACTTGAATCAGTTATAGAGCCCATTTAGGGTTGTGAGGTCTGGGGTCTGCTCACCAACCAAGAATTCACAAAATGGGACAAACACCAAATTGAGACTCTGCATGCAGAATTCTACAAAATTACCCTCAGTGTACAACGTAAAGCACCAAACAATGAATGCAGAGCAGAATTAGGCCGATACCCGCTAATTATCAAAATCCAGAAAAGAGACGTTAATTAGTGCGAAGATCCCGCTAGCGGGACCAAATTCGACAACATCCAGTGAAATCGGAGCGAGCCAAATTCAAAATACAAAATCGTAATATTAAACATTGATGAAAATACAAGTCTCATACATGATTCTTTAGCTTAGAATCTTGGTAATTGAACTGCGTTGTCAGATTTCAAAAACACTTTACGGCGAAAGCATAGCATTCGATTGTCTGAGGACAGCGCCTCACATTAGCATATTTTCCAAACCAGCACAGGCGTCACAAAATAACAAATAGCAATAAAATAAATCACTTACTTTTGAAGATCTTCCTCCGTTTGCAATCCCAAGGGTCCCAGCTACACAATGAATGTTCATTTTGTTCGATAAAGTCCTATAAATCCCCAAAACGTTGTTTAGTTGGGGCCATTGAATTCAATAATTCAGTCCTTCAACATGCATACAAAGGATTCCAGAAAGTTACCAGCAAAGTTTGTTCAAACGAGTCAAACGATGTTTTTTATTAATCCTCAGGTTGTCTAATATCTAAATAAATGATAATATTTCAGACGGAGATTACTATGTTCAATAGCAAAGGACAAGAATGAAGAGCGCGCTCTCGTTCATGCGCGCAGAGACTACTTTTGCCTTACCTCTCCCCATGGATAAACAACTACTACTCGTTGGTTTTTCAAAAAACAAGCCCGAAACCATGTATAAAGACTGTTGACATCTAGTGGAAGCCATAGGAACTGCAATCTGGGAGGCGGAAGTCATAGTTTTCAATAGCTTCACATTTGAAGTTGCTGGGAGCTAAAAAAAAAAACTATTCCGGATGGATTTTCCTCGGGTTTTCGCCTGCCATATCAGTTCTGTTATACTCACAGACATTATTTTAACAGTTTTAGAAACTTCTGAGTGTTTCTTATCCAATTCTACCAATTATATGCATATCCTAGCTTCTGGGCATGAGTAACAGGCAGTTTACTTTGGGCACATCAGACAGGTGGAAATCCAGGATACTGCCCCCGACCCTAGAAAGATTAAATTCTACAACCACATAAAAGGAAGGGATTTCCAAACCTTCCATAACAAAGCCATCACCTACAGAGAAATTAACATGGAGAAGAGCCCCCTAAGCAAGCTGGTCCTGGGGCTCTGTTCCCATACATAAACAGACCCCACAGAGCCCCAGGACAGCAACACAATTAGACCCAACCAAATCATGAGAAAACTAAAAGATATTTAATTAACACATTGGAAAGAATTACAAAAAAACTGAGCAAAATAGAATGCTACTTGGCCCTAAACAGAGAGTACACAGTGGCAGAATACCTGACCACCGTGACTGACCCAAAATTAAGGAAATCTTTGACTATGTACAGACTCAGTGAGCATAGCCTTGCTATTGAGAGAGGCTTCCGTAGGCAGACCTGGCTCTCAAGAGAAGACAGGCTATGTACACACTGCCCACAAAATGAGGTGGAAACTGAGCTGCACTTCCTAATCTCCTGCCAAAAGTGTGACGATATTAGAGACACATATTTCCCTCAGACTACATAGATCCACAAAAAATTCCAAAACAAACCCGATATTGATAAACTCCCATATCTACTGGGTGAAATACCACAGTGTGCCATCACAGCAGCAAGATTTGTGACCTGTTGTCACAAGAAAAGGGCAACCAGTGAAGAACTAACACCATTGTAAATACAACCCATATTTATGTCTATTTATTATCCCTTTTGAACTTTAACTATTTTCACATGGTTACAACACTGTATATAGACATAATATGACATTTGAAATGTCGTTATTATTTTGGAACTTTTCTGAGTGTAATTTCACCTTTATTTAACCAGGTTGGCTAGTTGAGAACAAGTTCTCATTTACAACTGCGACCTGGCCAAGATAAATCAAAGCAATTTGACACATACAACAACACCGAGTTACACATGGAATAAACAAACATACAGTTAATAATACAGTAGAAAAAAGTCTATATACAGTGTGTGCAAATGAGGTAGGATAATGGAGGTAAGGCAATAAATAGGCTATGGTGATGAATGTGCAAGAAGATGAATGTGCAAGTAGAGCTACTGGGGTGCAAAGGAGCAAGATAAATAAATAAATACAGTATGGGGAAGCGGTAGTTGGATTGGCTATTTACAGATGGGCTCTGTACAGGTGCAGCGATCTGTGAGCTGCTCTGACAGCTGGTGCTTAAAGCTCGTGAGGGAGATATGAGTCTCCAGCTTCAGTGATTTTTGCAGTTCGTTCCAGTCATTGGCAGCAGAGAACTGGAAGGAAAGGCGGCCAAAGGAAGAATTGGCTTTGGGGGTGACCAGTGAGAAATACCTGCTGGAGCACGCGCTACGGGTGGGTGCTGCTATGGTGACCAGTGAGCTGAGATGAGGCGGGGCGGAGCCTGCCTGCTAGCCATCTATACCCCATGGGTATTTTCTTTTTAACATTTTTATGTATCATTTTGTTTTAACAGATATACCTTATTTACATAAGTATTCAGAGCCTTTTGCTATGAGACTCCAAATTAAGCTCAGGTGCATCCTGTTTCAATTTATAATCCTTGAGATGTTTCTACACTTGTTTGGAGTCCACCTGTGGTAAATTAAATTGATTGAACATGATTTGGAAAGGCACACACCTGTCTAGATAAGGTCCCACAGTTGACAGTGCATGTCAGAGCAGAAACCAAGCCATGAGGTCAAAGGAATTGTCCGTAGGGCTCCGAGACAGGATTGTGTCGAGGCACAGATCTGTGGAAGGGTACCAAAAAATGCGTGCACCATATTAGGTCCCCAAGAGCCTCCATCATTCTTAAAATAAAGAAGTTGGTTGAAGTTGTACAGAGCACCAGAGTTCCTCTGTGGAGATGGGAGAACCTTCCAGAAAGATAACCATCTCTGCAGCACTCCACCAATCAGGCCTTTATGGTAGAGTGGCCAGACGGAAGACAATCTGCAGTAAAAGGCACATGACAGCCCATTTGGGCTTTGCCAAAAGGCACCTAAAGGACTCTCAGACCATGAGATTCTCTGGCCTGATGAAACCAAGATTGAATGCTTTGGTCTGAATGACAAGTGTCACGTAAAGCACGGTGGTGGCAGCATCATGCTGTGGGGATGTTTTTCAGAGGCAGGGACTGGGAGACTAGTCAGGATCGAGGGAAAGATGAACGGAGCAAAGTACAGAGAGATCCGTGATGAAAACCTGCTCCAGAGCACTCAGGACCTCAAACTAGGGCAAAGGGTCACCTTCCAACAAGACAACAACCCTAAGCACACAGCCAAGACAACGCAGCAGTGGCTTCGGGACAAGTCTCTGAATGTCCTTGAGTGGCCCAGCCAGAGCTCGCACTTGAACCCGATTGAACATCTCTGGAGAGACCTTAAAATAGTTGTGCAGCGACGCTCCCCATCGAACCTGACAGTGCTTGAGAGGATCTGCAGAGAAGAATGGGAGAAACTCCCCAAATACAGGTGTGCCAAGCTTTTAGGATCATACCCAAGACTCAAGGCTGTAATCGCTGCCAAAGGTGCTTCAACAAAGTACTGAGTAAAGGGTCTGAATACTTGTGTAAATGTGATATTTCTGTTTCTTATTTTTAGTAAATTTGAAAACATTTCTAAAAACCTGTGTTTGCTTTGTCAGTATTGGGTATTGTGTGTAGATGGATGAGGAAAGAAAGCTATTTAATTCAAACGCCTGACAGATCCATTAGACAAGTCATCAGAACATTCCGGTTAGGGCTTCTAATGGTGTGATGGGGTAGCTTGTTCTAAAGACACTCTGCTTTTCTGTTGCATAATATAATGACACAATGAATAGGGCCAGGCTAGACTATACAATAAAGCTACAACTCAGGGACATCTCATCTAATTCAACCATCAATACACTTGATTAAGTAAGCAATTCAAGTCAATTAAATTAGAAATTCTTATTTCAGATAACTGTAAATATAAAATAGATGAAAGCAAGCATAACTATTCCTGACATGCACGAAAACATTAAACCACGAAGGAAGGCAAAAGACTAAATAATATTGTATTATATGATTCCTAATTTTGTAAAACTTCAAAGAAATACCCATTTAACCTGCATTCCTCATGGTCAAAACCCTTGAAATAAAATAAGACCCCTTATATTCGGGGAAAACAACACATCGCCTTTCCTTTCCTTTTCCTTGACTCTCCTTCCCTTCTTGATTCACCAAACCCAAAAAAACATAGTGGAGCGTTGTCATAGCAACAATGAGTAAAAATATCACAAGCTTACTTTTCCCACCAGAAGCTGAAAATAAAATGGAACAGAAATCGGTTGTTAGAACAAACAAGATGATCAAAATGGATGCTAATTCACACACTAGACATAAGGTCTACGGACCAAACAACACATTATTCCCTATATAGTGCACTGCTTTTGACCAGGGCATGGGGCCGTATGTATCAAGTGTTTCAGAGTAATAGTGCTGATTTCAGATCAGTGTAGCATTTTTCCATGGACGTGGGAAACAAACCGGATCCCAGATCAACACTCCTACTCTGAGACCACTGATACATACAGCCCCAGAGCCTTATGGGCCTTGGTCAAACATAGTACAATACATTCTATACAGAATAGGTCCCATATTACAAACCTTATTCTAGGGGTGTGTCTGAAATGTCACCATTCTCGCTATATAGTGCACTACTTTGACCAGAGCCCTACGGGGAATAGGGGCTGTGTTTTCCCTCTGGCCATCTCCCTCCATACTATCAGAGGTTTATAGCTAGATCCCAGCCATCCCTTCCTCCCTCCCTCGCTCGCCTCTCCATCCCTCTCTCCCTCCCTAAACTAACTAACTATCTGTCTGAACTAACTATCTGTCTGACCTTCATAACCGGATCCCAGCCCTCCCTCCCAACTAACTAACTAACTACCTGTCTGACCTTCATAGCCAGATCCAAGCCCTCCCTCCCTCCCTCCCAACTAACTAACTAACTAACTAACTAACTAACTAACTAACTAACTAACTAACTAACTGTCTGACCTTCAGAACCGGATCCCAGCCCTTCCTTCTACCTACCTACCTACCTACCTACCTACCTACCTACCTACCTACCTACCTACCTACCTACCTACCTACCTACCTAACTAACTAACTAACTAACTAACTAACTAACTGTCTGACCTTCATAGTCAGATCCCAGCCCTCCCAACTAACTAACTAACTAACTAACTAACTAACTAACTAACTAACTAACTAACTAACTATTCATCTGACCATCATAGCCAGATCCCAGTCCTCCCTCCTAACTAACTATCTGTCTGACCTTCATAGCCAGATCCCAGCCCTCCCTTCCTCCCTCCTAACTAAACTAACTAACTAACTAACTAACTAACTAACTAACTAGCTAAATAACTAGCTAGCTAGCTAATTAACTAACTAACTAATGCTTGTTAGGGTAATGATGGTAAATCAAATCAAATCAAAGTTTATTTGTCAAGTGCGCCAAATACAACAGTTGTAGACCTTACAGTAGGCTCTAACCAACAGTGCAATTTCTAAGTAAAAAAATTGCTATTAGGTGAACAATAGGTAAGTAAAGAAATAAAAACAACAGTAAAAAAGACAGTGAAAAATAACAGTATGGAGGCTATATACAGTAGCGAGGCTATAACAGTAGCAAGGCTATATACAGGCACCGGTTAGTCGGACTGATTGAGGTAGTACGTACATGTAGGTATGGTTAAAGTGACTAGGCATATATGATAAACAGATAGTAGCAGTAGCGTAAAGAGGAGTTGGCGGGTGGCGGGACACAATGCAGATAGCCTGGGTAGCCAATGTGCGGGGGCACCGGTTGGTAGGGCTAATTTGAGGTAGGATGTACATGAATGTATAGTTAAAGTAACTATGCATAAAGTTGAAGTCGGAAGTTTACATACACCTTAGCCAAATACATTTAAACTCACTTTTTCACATTTCCTGACATTTAATGCTAGCAAAAATTACATGTCTTACGTCAGTTAGGATCACCACTTTATTTGTGAAATGTGAAATGTCAGAATAATAGTAGAGAGAATTTTTTATTTCAGCTTTTATTTCTTTCACCACATTCCCAGTGGGTTAGAAGTTTACATACACTCAATTAGTATTTGGTAGCATTGCCGTTAAATTGTTTAACTTGGGTCAAACGTTTCGGGTAGCCTTCCACAAGCTTCCCACAATAAGTTGGGTGAATTTTGTCCCATTCCTCCTGACAGAGCTGGTGTAAGTGAGTCAGCTTTGTAGGCCTCCTTGCTCGCACACGCTTTTTCATTTCTGCCCACACATTTTCTATAGGATTGAGGTCAGGGCTTTGTGATGGCCACTCCAATACCTTGACTTAGTTGTCCTTAAGCCATTTTTCCACAACTTTGGCAGTATGCTTGGGGTCATTGTCCATTTGGAAGGCCCAAAAAGTACGATCTTTGTCCTCATGTGCAGTTGCAAACCGTAGTCTGGCTTTTTAATGGCGGTTTTGGAGCAGCAGCTTCTTCCTTGCTGAGCAGCCATTCAGGATATGTCGATATAGGACTCGTTTTACTGTGGATATAGACACTTTTGTACCTGTTTCCTTCAGCATCTTCACAAGGTCCGTTGCTGTTGTTCTGGGATTGATTTGCACTTTTCGCACCAAAGTACGTTCATCTCTAAGAGACAGAAGGCGTCTCCTTCCTGAGCGGTACGACGGCTGAGTGGTCCCATGGTGTTTATACTTGCATACTATTGTTTGTACAGATGACCGTGGTACCTTCAGGCGTTTGGAAATTGCTCCCTGTAACGGCTGTTGCAGGGAGCAATGTTGAGTGCTCATCATGTATTTATTGTACTGAGAACACATAAACAAAGAAACAAAAACCAACAGCCAAACCGTTCTGTCAGGTAAGCAACACTAAACAGAAATTAGCCACCCACAAAACCCAAAGGAAAACAGGCTAACTAAGTATGGCTCCCAATCAGAGACAACGATATACAGCTGTCCCTGATTGAAAACCATACCCGGCCAAAACAAAGAAATACAAAACATAGAAAAAAGGACATAGAATGCCCACCCTAGTCACACCCTGGCCTAACCAAAATAGAGAATAAAACCCTCTCTATGGCCAGGGTGTGACACTCCCAAGTATGAACCAGACTTGAGGAGATCTACAATTTTTTTCTGAGGTCTTGGCTGATTTCTTTTGATTTTCCCATGATGTCAAGCAAAGAGGCACTGAGTTTGAAGGTAGGCCTTGAAATACATCCACAGGTACACCTCCAATTGACTCAAATTATCAGAAGCTTCTAAAGCCATGACATGATTTTCTGGAATTTTCCATTCTGTTTAAAGGCACAGTCAACTTAGTGTATGTAAACTTCTGACCCACTGGAATTGTGATACAGTGAATTATAAGTGAAATAATCTGTCTGTAAACAATTGTTGGAAAAATTACTTGTGTCATGCACAAAGTAGATGTCCTAACCGACTTGCCAAAACTATAGTTTGTTAACAAGAAATTTGTGGAGTGGTTGAAAAACGAGTTTCAATGACACCAACCTAAGTGTATGTAATCTTCGGACTTCAACAGTATATGTTAAACAGAGAGTAACAGCAGTGTAAAAGAGGGGTGGGGGGGCACACAATGCAAATAGTCCGGGTAGACATTTGATTACCTGTTCAGGAGTCCTATGGCTTGGGCGTAAAAACTGTTGAGAAGCCTTTTGGTGTGAGACTTGGCGCTCCGGTACCGCTTGCCATGCGGTAGTAGAGAGAACAGTATATGACTGGGGTGGCTGGGGTCTTTGACATGTTTCAGGGCCTTCCTCTGACACCGCCTGGTGTAGAGGTCCTGGACGCCAGGCAGCTTAGCCCCAGTGATGTACTGGGCCGTACGCACTACCCTCTGTAGGAGGCCAAGCAGTTGCCATACCAGGCAGTGATGCAACAAGTCAGGATGCTCTCGATGTTGCAGCTGTAGAGCCTTTTGAGGATCTGAGGACCCATGCCAAATCTTTTTAGTTTCCTGGGGGGGAATAGGCTTTGTTGTGCCCTCTTCACGACTGTCTTGGTGTGTTTGGACCATTCTAGTTTGTTGGTGATGTGAACACCAAGGAACTTGAAGCTCTCAACCTGCTCCACTACAGCCCCGTCAATGAGAATGTGGGCGTGCTCGGTCCTTCTTTTGCTGTTGTCCACAATCATCTCATTAGTCTTGGTTATGTTGAGGGATAGGTTGTTATTCTGGCACCACCCAGCCAGGTCTCTGACCTCCTCCCTATAGGTTGTCTCGTTGTTGTCAGTGATCAGGCCTACAACTGTTGTGTCGTCTGCAAACTTAATGATGGTGTTGGAGTCGTGCCTGGCCGTGCTGTCGTGGGCAAATAGGGAGAACAGGAGGGGACTATGTACACACCCCTGAGGGGCTCCAGTGCTGAGGATCAGCGTGGTAGATGTGTTTTGCTACCTACCCTCACCACCTGGGGGCTGCCCGTCAGGAAGTCCAGGATCCAGTTGCAGAGGGAGGTGATTAGTCCCAGGATCCTTAGCTTAGTGATGAGCTTTGAGGGTACTATGGTGTTGAATGCTGAGCTGTAGTCAATGAATAGCATTCTCATGTAGGTGTTCCTTTTGTCCAGGTGGGAAAGGGCAGTGTGGAATGCAATAGAGATTGCATCATCTGTGGATCTGTTTGGGTGGTAAGCAAATTAGAGTGGGTCTAGGGTTTCTGGGATAATGGTGTTGATGTGAGCCATTACCAGCCCTTCAAAGCACTTCATGGCTACGGATGTGAGTGCTATGGGTCTGTAGTCATTTAGGCAGGTTGCCTTAGTGTTCTTGGGCACAGGCACTATGGTGGTCTGCTTGAAACATGTTGGTATTACAGACTCAATCAACGACATGTTAAAAATGTCAGTGAAGACACCTGCCAGTTGGTCAGCACATGCCCGGAGCACACGTCCTGGTAATCCATCTGGCCCCGCAGCCTTGTGAATGTTGACCTGTTTAAAGGTCTTACTCACGTTGGCTACGGAGACCGTGATCACACAGTCGTCCGGAATAGATGATGCTCTCATGCATGCCTCAGTGTTGCTTGCCTCGAAGCGAGCATAGATGTGATTTAGCTTATCTGGTAGGCTCGTGTCACTGGGCAGCTCGTGGCTGTGCTTCCCTTTGTAGTCTGTAATAGTTGGCAAGCCCTGGCATATAAGACGAGCATCGTATGTACAAAATAAGTTACAAATAACGCAAAAGAAAACATAACACAATTGGTTGGGCGCCCGTAAAACTGCTGTCACGGGTGTCGTAGGGATTAGACCAAGGCGCAGCGGGTTGCGTGCTCATCATAACTTTATTTGTAAAGTGAACACGAAAACAATAAACAAATAACGACAGTTTCGCAGGCTACACAAAAGCAATGCAAAAAACAACTACCCACAATCAACCAGGTGAAAACAAGCTCCCTATATATGACTCTCAGTCAGGAACAGCGATGTACAGCTGTTCCTGATCGAGAGCCACACAGACCAACAAAGAAATATACAAACTAGAAAAACCTAGAATACCAAAACAAGAACATACACCAAAACCCCGGAACACATAAATAAAACACCCCTCTACATACACATAACCCCCGAACCACATAAAACAAATACCCCCTGCCACGTCCTGACCAAACAACAATAACAAATAACCCCTATTACTGGTCAGGACGTGACAGTACCCCCCCCCCCCCCCCCCAAAGGTGCAGACTCCGTATGCACCTCAAAAAAAATTAAAAATAAACCCCTAACTAAAGGGAGGGAAGGGAGGGTGGCTGCCGTCAACGACGACTCCTGTGCTATACCCCAACTCCCCAAACCTCCTACAGTGGAGGTGGCTTAGGCTCGGGCCTAAGACCACCCCCTGACCAGTCCACTCCTCCCAAAAACCTAGGCCTGACTCGTGTCACTGTAGACCCTGGACTATAGGGTGACTCATTCGGTTCCGGACTGTAGGCAGACTCACTCGGTGCCGGACAGTAGGCCGTTTCACTCGGTGACGGACTGTAGGCCGTCTCACTCGGTGCCGGACAGTAGGCGGTCTCACTCGGTGCCGGACTGTAGGCAGACTCACTCGGTGCCGGACAGTAGGCCGTCTCACTCGGTTCCGGACAGTAGACCGTCTCACTCGGTTCCGGACAGTAGGACCGTCTCACTCGGTGCCGGACAGTAGGCCTTCTCACTCGGTGCCGGACTGTAGGCCATCTCACTCGGTTCCGGACTGTAGGCCGTCTCACTCGGTGCCGGACAGTAGGCCGTCTCACTCGGTGCCGGACAGTAGGCCGTCTCACTCGGTTCCGGACAGTAGGCCGTCTCACTCGGTGCCGGACTGTAGGCCGTCTCACTCGGTGCCGGACAGCAGGCCGTCTCACTCGGTTCCGGACTGTAGGCCGTCTCACTCGGTGCCGGACAGCAGGCCGTCTCACTCGGTTCCGGACTGTAGGCCGTCTCACTCGGTGCCGGACTGTAGGCCATCTCACTCGGTTCCGGACTGTAGGCCGTCTCACTCGGTGCCGGACAGTAGGCCGTCTCACTCGGTGCCGGACAGTAGGCCGTCTCACTCGGTTCCGGACAGTAGGCCGTCTCACTCGGTGCCGGACTGTAGGCCGTCTCACTCGGTGCCGGACAGCAGGCCGTCTCACTCGGTTCCGGACTGTAGGCCGTCTCACTCGGTGCCGGACAGTAGGCCGTCTCACTCGGTTCCGGACTGTAGGCCGTCTCACTCGGTTCCGGACTGTAGGCCGTCTCACTCGGTGCCGGACAGTAGGCCGTCTCACTCGGTTCCGGACAGTAGGACCGTCTCACTCGGTGCCGGACAGTAGGCCTTCTCACTCGGTGCCGGACTGTAGGACCGTCTCACTCGGTGCCGGACAGTAGGCCGTCTCACTCGGTGCCGGACTGTAGGCCGTCTCACTCTCTTCCGGACTGTAGGCAGACTCACTCGGTGCCGGACAGTAGGCCGTCTCACTCGGTTCCGGACTGTAGGCCGTCTCACTCGGTGCCGGACTGTAGGCCGTCTCACTCGGTGCCGGACAGTAGGCCGTCTCACTCGGTTCCGGACTGTAGGACGTCTCACTTGGTGCCGGACAGTAGGACGTCTCACTCTGTGTCGGACTGTAGGCCGTCTCACTCGGTTCCGGACTGTAGGCCGTCTCACTCTGTTCCGGACTGTAGGCCGTCTCACTCGGTTCCGGACTGTAGGCCGTCTCACTCTCTTCCGGACTGTAGGCAGACTCACTCGGTGTCGAACAGTAGGCCGTCTCACTCGGTTCCGGACTGTAGGCCGTCTCACTCGGTGCCGGACTGTAGGCCGTCTCACTCGGTTCCGGACTGTAGGCCGTCTCACTCGGTGCCGGACAGTAGGCCGTCTCACTCGGTGCCGGACAGTAGGCCGTCTCACTCGGTGCCGGACAGTAGGCCGTCTCACTCGGTTCCGGACAGTAGGCCGTCTCACTCGGTTCCGGACAGTAGGCCGTCTCACTCGGTTCCGGACTAGACACTGTTGCCGGATACTCTGGACGAGGTACTGTTGCCGGGCACTCTGGACGAGGTACTGTTGCCGGACACTCTGGACGAGGTACTGTTGCCGGGCACTCTGGACGAGGTACTGTTGCCGGACACTCTGGACGAGGTACTGTTGCTGGACACTCGGGCTGACGCACTGGAAGCCTGATGCGTGGTGCTGGATGTGCCAGTTTGGGGACACGCACCTCAGGGCTAGTGCGGGGAGCAGGAACCGGCCGAGTTGGACTGGGCTGACGCACTGGAAGCCAGATGCGTGGTGCTGGTACTGGATGTGCCAGTTTGGGGACACGCACCTCAGGGCTAGTGCAGGGAGCGGGAACAGGCTGAGTTGGACTGGGCTGACGCACTGGAAGCCTAGTGCGTGGGGCTGGTAGTGGATATACCGGGCCGTGGAGGCGCACTGGCGGTCTCGATCACACCTCCTGCACAATCCGTCCTGGCTGGATGGAACTAGTAGCCCTGTACGAGCGGAGTGCTGATACAGGGCGAACTGGGCTGTGCAGGGGCCTGATGGTTGCCATGAGTAGAGCGGGCGTAGGGTAGCCTGGACCTAGGAGGCGCACCGGTGACCAGCTGTGCTGCGCAGGCATCCTCCTACCAGGCTGGATCACCACTCTAGCACGGCACTTGCGAGGGGCTGGGATCACTCGCACCGGACTGTGCGTGCGTATGGGCGAGATCGTGTGCACTTCAGCATACCTCGGCGCTCTCCACTCCATACGTTCCCCATCATACCCACGGGGAGCTGGCTTAGGGCTCACCCTTGGCCCAGCCAAACTACCTGTGTGCCCCCCACAAAAAAATATTGGGGGTGCCTCTCCGGCTTCCTCGCCAACCGTGTTCCCCAGTAGCGTTCCCGGTCCTCACCAGACTTCCTCCATGGGCCCTCTCCGGCCAGAATCTCCTCCCAAGTCCATGACTCACGATAGTCCACCCGTTGCTCCTTCCTCCGCTGCTTGGTCCGTGTTTGGTGGGTAGTTCTGTCACGGGCGTCGTAATGTAGAGACCAAGGCGCAGCGGGTTGCGTGCTCATCATATTATTTATTTTAATTAAAGTGAACACGAAAACAATAAACAAAGAACAACAGCTAACAGATTTGCAGGCTAAACTAACAGCAGTGCAAATACAACTACCCACAATCAACCAGGTGAAAACAAGCTCCCTATATATGACTCTCAATCAGGAACAACGATGTACAGCTGTTCCTGATCGAGAGCCACATAGACCAACAAAGAAATATACAAACTAGAAAAACCTAGAATACCAAAACAAGAACATACACCAAAACCCCGGAACACATAAATAAAACACCCCTCTACATACACATAACCCCCGAACCACATAAAACAAATACCCCATGCCACGTCCTGACCAAACTACAATAACAAATAACCCCTTTTACTGGTCAGGACGTGACAACTGCTGCCATTTCTTCCGGCGCCATTTTAATATGATTGAACAGTTGTAGGGTTGTATGGTAATGATAGTAATGAACACAACATTCACGCCCCACTAATTCATCTCAACCACAGCTGCTTGCTTTAAATCTGTTCATTCACAGAACACTAATTAACGGTACTGGAGTGCTGGCAATCTGGTAGTCTGTTTGAACAGCAACTAAACCAACTACAGTAGGAGCGGGTAGCACACGTGTAGGTCTAGCTAATGAACTAAACAGAAAGGATAGAGACAGAGGAATAACCCTTACACACACAAACTGTTAATGGAATACACCCAGCATAAAAAAGGCAAGCAAGAAGAAATGGGGAGAGCAGACTGAAAACAACCATATTCTACCCCTCCTTGTTATCCACTTTGCAAATGAATTGCATACAACCGAACAACCCTACAACTGTTCAACCACACAACCCTACAACTGTTCAACCACACAACCCTACAACTGTTTAACCACACAACCCTACAACCCTACAACTGTTCAACCACACAACCATACAACCCTACAACTACACTACCCTACAACCACACAACCCTACAACTGTTCAACCACACAACCCTACAACCTTACAACCCTACAACTGTTCAACCACACAACCATACAACCCTACAACTGTTCAACCACACAACCCTACAACCTTACAACCCTACAACTGTTCAACCACACAACCCTACAACCCTACAACTGTTCAACCACACAACCCTACAACCTTACAACCCTACAACTGTTCAACCACACAACCATACAACTGTTCAACCACACAACCCTACAACCTTACAACCCTACAACTGTTCAACCACACAACCCTACAACCCTACAACCGTTCAACCACACAACCTCACAACCATACAACTACACTACCCTACAACCACACAACCCTACAACTGTTCAACCACACAACCCTACAGCCTTACAACCCTACAACTGTTCAACCACACAACCATACAACCCTACAACTGTTCAACCACACAACCCTACAACCTTACAACCCTACAACTGTTCAACCACACAACCCTACAACCCTACAACTGTTCAACCACACAACCCTACAACCCTACAACCCTACAACTGTTCAACCACACAACCATACAACCCTACAACCGTTCAACCACACAACCCTACAACCTTACAACCCTACAACTGTTCAACCACACAACCCTACAACCCTACAACCGTTCCACCACACAACCCTACAACCTTACAACCCTACAACTGTTCAACCACACAACTCTACAACCTTACAACCCTACAACTGTTCAACCACACAACCCTACAACCCTACAACTGTTCAACCACACAACCATACAACCCTACAACTACACTACCCTACAACCACACAACCCTACAACTGTTCAACCACACAACCCTACAACCTTACAACCCTACAACTGTTCAACCACACAACCCTACAACCCTACAACCGTTCAACCACACAACCATACAACCCTACAACTACACTACCCTACAACCACACAACCCTACAACTGTTCAACCACACAACCCTACAACCTTACAACCCTACAACTGTTCAATCACACAACCATACAACCCTACAACTGTTCAACCACACAACCTTACAAACCTATAACTGTTCAACCACACAACCCTACAACCCTACAACCGTTCAACCACACAACCTCACAACCATACAACTACACTACCCTACAACCACACAACCCTACAACTGTTCAACCACACAACCCTACAACCTTACAACCCTACAACTGTTCAACCACACAACCATACAACCCCAGAACTGTTCAACCACACAACCCTACAACCCTACAACCGTTCAACCACACAAACCTACAACCCTACAACTGTTCAACCACACAACCTCACAACCATACAACAGTTCAACCTTACAACCCTACAACTGTTCAACCACACAACCATACAACCCTACAACTGTTCAACTGTTCAACCATACAACCCTACAACCGTTCAACCACACAACCTCACAACCATACAACAGTTCAACCACACAACCCTACAACCGTTCAACCACACAACCTCACAACCATACAACAGTTCAACCACATAACCTCAACAGTGTATATTTGTGAAAACAAGACCACAATGCTACAGGGCCAGATCCCAACAGAGCATTAAGATGACAGAGGAGGGAAGGGAGGGAGGAGAGGAGAGGAGAGGAGAGGAGAGGAGAGGAGAGGAGAGGAGAAGAGAAGAGAGGAGGAGTGAAGGGAGAAGAGGAGAGGAGAGGAGAGGAGAGGAGAGGAGAGGAGAGGAGAGGAGAGGAGAGGAGAGGAGAGGAGAGGAGAGGAGAGGAGAGGAGAGGAGAGGAGAGGAGAGGAGAGTGAAGGGAGAAGATAGGAGGAGTGAAGGGAGAAGAGGAGAGGAGAGGAGAGGAGAGGAGAGGAGAGGAGAGGAGAGGAGAGGAGAGGAGAGTGAAGGGAGAAGAGAGGAGGAGTGAAGGGAGAAGAGGAGAGGAGAGGAGTACTAGAAATTGGTCATCATAATATCACATTTGGGCCACCTTTCCATTTCCACTGTCCCCAGTCAGTCAGGAGGGAGGACAGAGATGAGGGAGGACAGAGATGAGGGAGGACAGAGACGAGGGAGGACAGAGACAAGGGACGACTTGGCCAGAGAGGGAACACACACACACACAGTGACACACAGACAAAGACACACACACACACACAGAGCACAAAGTCTCTCCTCTGACTCCCGCTGAGCCTTTAGCCCCATGTTATAATGTCATGGAGATCCGGCTGGCATGGCCACCTGGACACTGGCTTGCTGTGTATGTGTGTGCGTGCTTAACAGATGTCACACTTCTTGCTTAGCGAGTACAGCTTCCTCCTAATTCGTCTCACAGCAAGGCTGGAACCCAGGACCTCCCACACGTGACCACCTTCCTGAAGCGTCTCGGCTAGCTATTCACTTCAGGGCGAGGAGTGAGCTTCACACATCCCCGTGTGCTGCACCATGTGTTACACGTGCCTGGTGCGACCCGGCTGGCAGGGCTGGCTGACCAACCTACAGGCTTGCATTGCCCCACAACACAGCTGACCTTTGATGCTTCTCTAGAGACCACCTGTGTGTGTGTGTGTGTGTGTGTGTGTGTGTGTGTGTGTGTGTGTGTGTGTGTGTCTGTGTGTGTGTGTGTGTGTGTGTGTGTGTGTGTGTGTGTGTAGCTGTGTAAAGCTGAGGCCCTGTCACCGGTCTTACAGCACTAAGGGGTCTGGGTGAGGGAGCAGCACCAGTGAGGTGTTAGTGCCGGGATGGAACAAAAATGTGCACCAACACTTTGGTTTGGTTCCTCAGGACCTTGGCTGGATCCTGACTGGAAACAATGGACCAACACTTTAGTTTGGCCCCCAGGACACTGACTGGAAACAAAGGTTTAGTTTGGCCCCCAGGACCCTGACTGGAAACAAAGGTTTAGTTTGGCCCCCAGGACCCTGACTGGAAACAAAGGTTTATTTTGGCCCCAAGGACCCTGACTGGAAACAATGGATTACTGAAACACATAGAGAGGGGGGGGTAGTGGTGTGTCTGGTGGGGGGATTATAGTGGTGTGTCTGGTGGGGGGGTTATAGTGGTGTGTCTGGTGGGGGGGGGGTTATAGTGGTGTGTCTGGTGGGAGGGGGGTTATAGTGGTGTGTCTGGAGGGGGGGTTATAGTGGTGTGTCTGGTGGGGGGGTTATAGTGGTGTGTCTGGTGGGGGGGTTATAGTGGGGTGTCTGGTGGGGGGGGTTTTAGTGGTGTGTCTGGTGGGAGGGGGGGTTATAGTGGTGTGTCTGGTGGGGGGGTTATAGTGGTGTGTCTGGTGGGGGGTTATAGTGGTGTGTCTGGTGGGGGGGGTTATAGTGGTGTGTCTGGTGGGGGGGTTATAGTGGTGTGTCTGGTTGGAGGGGGGGTTATAGTGGTGTGTCTGGTGGGAGGGGGGGTTATAGTGGTGTGTCTGGTGGGAGGGGGGGTTATAGTGGTGTGTCTGGTGGGGGGGTTATAGTGGTGTGTCTGGTGGGGGGGGGGTTATAGTGGAATGTCTGGTGGGAGGGGGGGTTATAGTGTTGTGTCTGGTGGGGGGGTTATAGTGGTGTGTCTGGTGGGGGGGTTATAGTGGTGTGTCTGGTGGGGGGGGGGGTTATAGTGGTGTGTCTGGTGGGGGGGCTTATAGTGGTGTGTCTGGTGGGGGGGTTATAGTGGTGTCTGTTTGAAGCTGGCTCTGGAACTCCAGTACTACCAACAACCTGTCTGTTGTTAGAGGAGACAGAGAGGAACTCCAGTACCACCACCAACCTGTCTGTTGTTAGAGGAGACAGAGAGGAACTCCAGTACCACCAACCTGTCTGTTGTTAGAGGAGACAGAGAGGAACTCCAGTACCACCAACCTGTCTGTTGTTAGAGGAGACAGAGAGGAACTCCAGTACCACCAACCTGTCTGCTGTTAGAGGAGACAGAGAGGAACTCCAGTACCACCACCAACCTGTCTGCTGTTAGAGGAGACAGAGAGGAACTCCAGTACCACCACCAACCTGTCTGTTGTTAGAGGAGACAGAGAGGAACTCCAGTACCACCAACATGTCTGTTGTTAGAGGAGACAGAGAGGAACTCCAGTATCACCACCAACCTGTCTGTTGTTAGAGGAGACAGAGAGGAACTCCAGTACCACCAACCTGTCTGTTGTTAGAGGAGTCAGAGAGGAACTCCAGTACCACCAACCTGTCTGTTGTTAGAGGAGACAGAGAGGAACTCCAGTACCAGCACCTACCTGTCTGCTGTTAGAGGAGACAGAGAGGAACTCCAGTACAACCAACCTGTCTGTTGTTAGAGGAGACAGAGAGGAACTCCAGTACCACCAACCTGTCTGTTGTTAGAGGAGACAGAGAGGAACTCCAGTACCACCAGCAACCTGTCTGTTGTTAGAGGAGACAGAGAGGAACTCCAGTACCAGCAGCAACCTGTCTGTTGTTAGAGGAGACAGAGAGGAACTCCAGTACCACCAATCTGTCTGTTGTTAGAGGAAACAGAGAGGAACTCCAGTACCACCAACCTGTCTGCTGTTAGAGGAGACAGAGAGGAACTCCAGTACCAGCAGCAACCTGTCTGTTGTTAGAGGAGACAGAGAGGAACTCCAGTACCACCAACCTGTCTGTTGTTAGAGGAAGAGAGGAACTCCAGTACCACCACCAACCTGTCTGTTGTTAGAGGAGACAGAGAGGAACTCCAGTACCACCACCAACCTGTCTGCTGTTAGAGGAGACAGAGAGGAACTCCAGTACCACCAACCTGTCTGTTAGAGGAGACAGAGAGGAACTCCAGTACCACCAACCTGTCTGTTGTTAGAGGAGACAGAGAGGAACTCCAGTACCACCAACCTGACTGTTGTTAGAGGAGACAGAGAGGAACTCCAGTACCACCACCAACCTGTCTGCTGTTAGAGGAGACAGAGAGGAACTCCAGTACCACCAACCTGTCTGTTGTTAGAGGAGACAGAGAGGAACTCCAGTACCACCAACCTGTCTGTTGTTAGAGGAGACAGAGAGGAACTCCAGTATCACCACCAACCTGTCTGTTGTTAGAGGAGACAGAGAGGAACTCCAGTACCACTAACCTGTCTGCTGTTAGAGGAGACAGAGAGGAACTCCAGTATCACCACCAACCTGTCTTTTGTTAGAGGAGACAGAGAGGAACTCCAGTATCACCACCAACCTGTCTGTTGTTAGAGGAGACCGAGAGGAACTCCAGTACCACCAACCCGTCTGCTGTTAGAGGAGACAGAGAGGCACTCAAGTACCACCAACCTGTCTGTTGTTAGAAGAGACAGAGAGGAACTCCAGTACCACCACCAACCTGTCTGTTGTTAGAAGAGACAGAGAGGAACTCCAGTACCACCACCAACCTGTCTGCTGTTAGAGGAGACAGAGAGGAACTCCAGTACCACCAACCTGTCTGTTGTTAGAGGACACAGAGAGGAACTCCAGTACCACCAACCTGACTGTTGTTAGAGGAGACAGAGAGGAACTCCAGTACCACCACCAACCTGTCTGCTGTTAGAGGAGACAGAGAGGAACTCCAGTACCACCAACCTGTCTGTTGTTAGAGGAGACAGAGAGGAACTCCAGTACCACCACCAACCTGTTTGCTGTTAGAGGAGACAGAGAGGAACTCCAGTACCACCACCAACCTGTCTGCTGTTACAGGAGACAGAGAGGAACTCCAGTATCACCAACCTGTCTGTTGTTAGAGGAGACAGAGAGGAACTCCAGTACCACCAACCTGTCTGCTGTTAGAGGAGACAGAGAGGAACTCCAGTACCACCAACCTGTCTGTTGTTAGAGGAGACAGAGAGGAACTACAGTACCACCAACCTGTCTGTTGTTAGAGGAGACAGAGAGGAACTCCAGTACCACCAACCTGTCTGTTGTTAGAGGAGACAGAGAGGAACTCCAGTATCACCAACCTGTCTGCTGTTAGAGGAGACAGAGAGAAACTCCAGTACAACCACCAACCTGTCTGTTGTTAGAGGAGACAGAGAGGAATTCCAGTACCACCACCAACCTGTCTGTTGTTAGAGGAGACCGAGAGGATCTCCAGTACCACCAACCTGTCTGTTGTTAGAGGAGACAGAGAGGAACTCCAGTATCACCACCAACCTGTCTGGTGTTAGAGGAGACAGAGAGGAACTCCAGTATCACCACCAACCTGACTGTTGTTAGAGGAGACAGAGAGGAACTCCAGTACCACCACCAACCTGTCTGCTGTTAGAGGAGACAGAGAGGAACTCCAGTACCACCACCAACCTGTCTGCTGTTAGAGGAGACAGAGAGGAACTCCAGTATCACCACCAACCTGACTGTTGTTAGAGGAGACAGAGAGGAACTCCAGTACCACCACCAACCTGTCTGCTGTTAGAGGAGACAGAGAGGAACTCCAGTACCACCAACCTGTCTGTTGTTAGAAGAGACAGAGAGGAACTCCAGTACCACCACCAACCTGTCTGTTGTTAGAGGAGATAGAGAGGAACTCTAGTACCACCACCAACCTGTCTGCTGTTAGAGGAGACAGAGAGGAACTCCAGTACCACCAACCTGTCTGTTGTTAGAGGAGACAGAGGGGAACTCCAGTACCACCAACCTGACTGTTGTTAGAGGAGACAGAGAGGAACTCCAGTACCACCACCAACCTGTCTGCTGTTAGAGGAGACAGAGAGGAACTCCAGTACCACCACCAACCTGTCTGCTGTTAGAGGAGACAGAGAGGAACTCCAGTACCACCAACCTGTCTGTTGTTAGAGGACACAGAGAGGAACTCCAGTACCACCAACCTGACTGTTGTTAGAGGAGACAGAGAGGAACTCCAGTACCACCACCAACCTGTCTGCTGTTAGAGGAGACAGAGAGGAACTCCAGTACCACCAACCTGTCTGTTGTTAGAGGAGACAGAGAGGAACTCCAGTACCACCAACCTGTCTGTTGTTAGAGGAGACAGAGAGGAACTCCAGTACCACCAACCTGTCTGTTGTTAGAGGAGACAGAGAGGAACTCCAGTACCACCAACCTGTCTGTTGTTAGAGGAGACAGAGAGGAACTCCAGTACCACCACCAACCTGTTTGCTGTTAGAGGAGACAGAGAGGAACTCCAGTACCACCACCAACCTGTCTGCTGTTACAGGAGACAGAGAGGAACTCCAGTATCACCAACCTGTCTGTTGTTAGAGGAGACAGAGAGGAACTCCAGTACCACCAACCTGTCTGCTGTTAGAGGAGACAGAGAGGAACTCCAGTACCACCAACCTGTCTGTTGTTAGAGGAGACAGAGAGGAACTACAGTACCACCAACCTGTCTGTTGTTAGAGGAGACAGAGAGGAACTCCAGTACCACCAACCTGTCTGTTGTTAGAGGAGACAGAGAGGAACTCCAGTATCACCAACCTGTCTGCTGTTAGAGGAGACAGAGAGAAACTCCAGTACAACCACCAACCTGTCTGTTGTTAGAGGAGACAGAGAGGAATTCCAGTACCACCACCAACCTGTCTGTTGTTAGAGGAGACCGAGAGGATCTCCAGTACCACCAACCTGTCTGTTGTTAGAGGAGACAGAGAGGAACTCCAGTATCACCACCAACCTGTCTGGTGTTAGAGGAGACAGAGAGGAACTCCAGTATCACCACCAACCTGACTGTTGTTAGAGGAGACAGAGAGGAACTCCAGTACCACCACCAACCTGTCTGCTGTTAGAGGAGACAGAGAGGAACTCCAGTACCACCACCAACCTGTCTGCTGTTAGAGGAGACAGAGAGGAACTCCAGTATCACCACCAACCTGACTGTTGTTAGAGGAGACAGAGAGGAACTCCAGTACCACCACCAACCTGTCTGCTGTTAGAGGAGACAGAGAGGAACTCCAGTACCACCAACCTGTCTGTTGTTAGAAGAGACAGAGAGGAACTCCAGTACCACCACCAACCTGTCTGTTGTTAGAGGAGACAGAGAGGAACTCTAGTACCACCACCAACCTGTCTGCTGTTAGAGGAGACAGAGAGGAACTCCAGTACCACCAACCTGTCTGTTGTTAGAGGAGACAGAGAGGAACTCCAGTACCACCAACCTGACTGTTGTTAGAGGAGACAGAGAGGAACTCCAGTACCAACACCAACCTGTCTGCTGTTAGAGGAGACAGAGAGGAACTCCAGTACCACCACCAACCTGTCTGCTGTTAGAGGAGACAGAGAGGAACTCCAGTACCACCAACCTGTCTGTTGTTAGAGGACACAGAGAGGAACTCCAGTACCACCAACCTGACTGTTGTTAGAGGAGACAGAGAGGAACTCCAGTACCACCACCAACCTGTCTGCTGTTAGAGGAGACAGAGAGGAACTCCAGTACCACCAACCTGTCTGTTGTTAGAGGAGACAGAGAGGAACTCCAGTACCACCAACCTGTCTGTTGTTAGAGGAGACAGAGAGGAACTCCAGTACCACCAACCTGTCTGTTGTTAGAGGAGACAGAGAGGAACTCCAGTACCACCAACCTGTCTGTTGTTAGAGGAGACAGAGAGGAACTCCAGTACCACCACCAACCTGTTTGCTGTTAGAGGAGACAGAGAGGAACTCCAGTACCACCACCAACCTGTCTGCTGTTACAGGAGACAGAGAGGAACTCCAGTATCACCAACCTGTCTGTTGTTAGAGGAGACAGAGAGGAACTCCAGTACCACCAACCTGTCTGCTGTTAGAGGAGACAGAGAGGAACTCCAGTACCACCAACCTGTCTGTTGTTAGAGGAGACAGAGAGGAACTACAGTACCACCAACCTGTCTGTTGTTAGAGGAGACAGAGAGGAACTCCAGTACCACCAACCTGTCTGTTGTTAGAGGAGACAGAGAGGAACTCCAGTATCACCAACCTGTCTGCTGTTAGAGGAGACAGAGAGAAACTCCAGTACCACCACCAACCTGTCTGTTGTTAGAGGAGACAGAGAGGAATTCCAGTACCACCACCAACCTGTCTGTTGTTAGAGGAGACCGAGAGGATCTCCAGTACCACCAACCTGTCTGTTGTTAGAGGAGACAGAGAGGAACTCCAGTATCACCACCAACCTGTCTGGTGTTAGAGGAGACAGAGAGGAACTCCAGTATCACCACCAACCTGACTGTTGTTAGAGGAGACAGAGGGGAACTCCAGTACCACCACCAACCTGTCTGCTGTTAGAGGAGACAGAGAGGAACTCCAGTACCACCACCAACCTGTCTGCTGTTAGAGGAGACAGAGAGGAACTCCAGTATCACCACCAACCTGACTGTTGTTAGAGGAGACAGAGAGGAACTCCAGTACCACCACCAACCTGTCTGCTGTTAGAGGAGACAGAGAGGAACTCCAGTACCACCAACCTGTCTGTTGTTAGAAGAGACAGAGAGGAACTCCAGTACCACCACCAACCTGTCTGCTGTTAGAGGAGACAGAGAGGAACTCCAGTACCACCAACCTGTCTGTTGTTAGAGGAGACAGAGAGGAACTCCAGTACCACCAACCTGACTGTTGTTAGAGGAGACAGAGAGGAACTCCAGTACCACCACCAACCTGTCTGCTGTTAGAGGAGACAGAGAGGAACTCCAGTACCACCAACTTGTCTGTTGTTAGAGGAGACAGAGAGGAACTCCAGTATCACCAACCTGTCGGCTGTTAGAGGAGAAAGATAGGAACTCCAGTACCACCAACCTGTCTGTTGTTAGAGGAGACAGAGAGGAACTCCAGTACCACCAACCTGTCTGTTGTTAGAGGAGACAGAGAGGAACTCCAGTATCACCACCAACCTGTCTGTTGTTAGAGTGAGACAGAGAGGAACTCCAGTACCACTAACCTGTCTGCTGTTAGAGGAGACAGAGAGGAACTCCAGTATCACCACCAACCTGTCTTTTGTTAGAGGAGACAGAGAGGAACTCCAGTATCACCACCAACCTGTCTGTTGTTAGAGGAGACCGAGAGGAACTCCAGTACCACCAACCCGTCTGCTGTTAGAGGAGACAGAGAGGAACTCAAGTACCACCAACCTGTCTGTTGTTAGAGGAGACAGAGAGGAACTCCAGTACCACCACCAACCTGTCTGTTGTTAGAGGAGACAGAGAGGAACTCCAGTACCACCACCAACCTGTCTGCTGTTAGAGGAGACAGAGAGGAACTCCAGTACCACCACCAACCTGTCTGTTGTTAGAGGAGACAGAGAGGAATTCCAGTACCACCACCAACCTGTCTGTTGTTAGAGGAGACCGAGAGGAACTCCAGTACCACCAACCTGTCTGTTGTTAGAGGAGACAGAGAGGAACTCCAGTATCACCACCAACCTGTCTGGTGTTAGAGGAGACAGAGAGGAACTCCAGTACCACCAGCAACCTGTCTGTTGTTAGAGGAGACAGAGAGGAACTCCAGTACCAGCACCTACCTGTCTGCTGTTAGAGGAGACAGAGAGGAACTCCAGTACCACCAACCTGTCTGTTGTTAGAGGAGACAGAGAGGAACTCCAGTACCACCAACCTGTCTGTTGTTAGAGGGGACAGAGAGGAACTCCAGTATCACCACCCACCTGTCTGCTGTTAGAGGAGACAGAGAGGCACTCCAGTATCACCACCAACCTGTCTGCTGTTCGAGGACACAGAGAGGAACTCCAGTACCACCAACCTGTCTGCTGTTAGAGGAGACAGAGAGGAACTCCAGTACCACCACCAACCTGTCTGTTGTTAGAGGAGACAGAGAGGAACTCCAGTACCACCACCAACCTGTCTGTTGTTAGAGGAGACAGAGAGGAACTCCAGTACCACCAACCTGTCTGTTGTTAGAGGAGACAGAGAGGAACTCCAGTACCACCAACCTGTCTGCTGTTAGAGGAGACAGAGAGGAACTCCAGTACCACCAGCCTGTCTGCTGTTAGAGGAGACAGAGAGGAACTCCAGTACCACCAACCTGTCTGTTGTTAGAGGAGACAGAGAGGAACTCCAGTATCACCACCAACCTGTCTGGTGTTAGACGAGACAGAGAGGAACTCCAGTACCACCACCAACCTGTCTGTTGTTAGAGGAGACAGAGAGGAACTCCAGTACCACCAACCTGTCTGTTGTTAGAGGAGACAGAGAGGCACTCCAGTATCACCACCAACCTGTCTGTTGTTAGAGGAGACAGAGAGGAACTCCAGTACCACCAACCTGTCTGTTGTTAGAGGAGACAGAGAGGAACTCCAGTACCACCACCAACCTGTCTGCTGTTAGAGGAGCCAGAGAGGAACTCCAGTACCACCAACCTGTCTGTTGTTAGAGGAGACAGAGAGGAACTCCAGTACCACCACCAACCTGTCTATTGTTAGAGGAGACAGAGAGGAACTCCAGTACCACCACCAACCTGTCAGTTGTTAGAGGAGACAGAGAGGAACTCCAGTACCACCAACCTGTCTGCTGTTAGAGGAGACAGAGAGGAACTCCAGTATCACCACCAACCTGTCTTTTGTTAGAGGAGACAGAGAGGAACTCCAGTATCACCACCAACCTGTCTGTTGTTAGAGGAGACCGAGAGGAACTCCAGTACCACCAACCCGTCTGCTGTTAGAGGAGACAGAGAGGAACTCAAGTACCACCAACCTGTCTGTTGTTAGAGGAGACAGAGAGGAACTCCAGTACCACCACCAACCTGTCTGTTGTTAGAGGAGACAGAGAGGAACTCCAGTACCACCACCAACCTGTCTGCTGTTAGAGGAGACAGAGAGGAACTCCAGTACCACCACCAACCTGTCTGTTGTTAGAGGAGACAGAGAGGAATTCCAGTACCACCACCAACCTGTCTGTTGTTAGAGGAGACCGAGAGGAACTCCAGTACCACCAACCTGTCTGTTGTTAGAGGAGACAGAGAGGAACTCCAGTATCACCACCAACCTGTCTGGTGTTAGAGGAGACAGAGAGGAACTCCAGTACCACCAGCAACCTGTCTGTTGTTAGAGGAGACAGAGAGGAACTCCAGTACCAGCACCTACCTGTCTGCTGTTAGAGGAGACAGAGAGGAACTCCAGTACCACCAACCTGTCTGTTGTTAGAGGAGACAGAGAGGAACTCCAGTACCACCAACCTGTCTGTTGTTAGAGGGGACAGAGAGGAACTCCAGTATCACCACCCACCTGTCTGCTGTTAGAGGAGACAGAGAGGCACTCCAGTATCACCACCAACCTGTCTGCTGTTCGAGGACACAGAGAGGAACTCCAGTACCACCAACCTGTCTGCTGTTAGAGGAGACAGAGAGGAACTCCAGTACCACCACCAACCTGTCTGTTGTTAGAGGAGACAGAGAGGAACTCCAGTACCACCACCAACCTGTCTGTTGTTAGAGGAGACAGAGAGGAACTCCAGTACCACCAACCTGTCTGTTGTTAGAGGAGACAGAGAGGAACTCCAGTACCACCAACCTGTCTGCTGTTAGAGGAGACAGAGAGGAACTCCAGTACCACCAGCCTGTCTGCTGTTAGAGGAGACAGAGAGGAACTCCAGTACCACCAACCTGTCTGTTGTTAGAGGAGACAGAGAGGAACTCCAGTATCACCACCAACCTGTCTGGTGTTAGACGAGACAGAGAGGAACTCCAGTACCACCACCAACCTGTCTGTTGTTAGAGGAGACAGAGAGGAACTCCAGTACCACCAACCTGTCTGTTGTTAGAGGAGACAGAGAGGCACTCCAGTATCACCACCAACCTGTCTGTTGTTAGAGGAGACAGAGAGGAACTCCAGTACCACCAACCTGTCTGTTGTTAGAGGAGACAGAGAGGAACTCCAGTACCACCACCAACCTGTCTGCTGTTAGAGGAGCCAGAGAGGAACTCCAGTACCACCAACCTGTCTGTTGTTAGAGGAGACAGAGAGGAACTCCAGTACCACCACCAACCTGTCTATTGTTAGAGGAGACAGAGAGGAACTCCAGTACCACCACCAACCTGTCAGTTGTTAGAGGAGACAGAGAGGAACTCCAGTACCACCAACCTGTCTGTTGTTAGAGGAGACAGAGAGGAACTCCAGTACCACCAACCTGTCTGTTGTTAGAGGAGACAGAGAGGAAGTCCAGTAACACCACCAACCTGTCTGCTGTTAGAGGAGACAGAGAGGAACTCCAGTACCAAAACCTGTCTGTTGTTAGAGGAGACAGACAGGAACTCCTGTACCACCAACCTGTCTGCTGTTAGAGGAGAGAGAGAGGAACTCTAGTACCACCAACCTGTCTGCTGTTAGAGGAGACAGAGAGGAACTCCAGTAAAACCAACCTGTCTGTTGTTAGAGGAGACAGAGAGGAACTCCAGTACCACCACCAACCTGTCTGTTGTTAGAGGAGACAGAGAGAAACTCCAGTACCACCAACCTGTCTGTTGTTAGAGGAGACAGATAGGAACTCCAGTACCACCAACCTGTCTGTTGTTAGAGGAGACAGAGAGGAACTCCAGTACCACCAACCTGTCTGTTGTTAGAGGAGACAGAGAGGAACTCCAGTACTACCAACCTGTCTGTTGTTAGAGGAGACAGAGAGGAACTCCTGTACCACCACCAACCTGTCTGTTGTTAGAGGAGACAGAGAGGAACTCCAGTACCACCAAACTGTCTGTTGTTAGAGGACACAGAGAGGAACTCCAGTACCACCACCAACCTGTCTGTTGTTAGAGGAGACAGAGAGGAACTCCAGTATCACCACCAACCTGTCTGTTGTTAGAAGAGACAGAGAGGAACTCCAGTACCACCACCAACCTGTCTGTTGTTAGAGGAGACAGAGAGGAACTCCAGTACCACCACCAACCTGTCTGTTGTTAGAGGAGACAGAGAGGAACTCCAGTACCACCAACCTGTCTGCTGTTAGAGGAGACAGAGAGGAACTCCAGTACTACCAACCAGTCTGTTGTTAAAGGAGACAGAGAGGAACTCCAGTACCACCACCAACCTGTCTGTTGTTAGAGGAGACAGAGAGGAACTCCAGTACCAACACCAACCTGTCTGCTGTTAGAGGAGACAGAGAGGAACTCCAGTACCACCACCAACCTGTCTGCTGTTAGAGGAGACCGAGAGGAACTCCAGTACCAACACAGACCTGTCTGTTGTTAGATGAGACAGAGAGGAACTCCAGTACCACCACCAACCTGTCTGCTGTTAGAGGAGACAGAGAGGAACTCCAGTACCACCACCAACCTGTCTGTTGTTAGAGGAGACAGAGAGGAACTCCAGTACCACCAACCTGTCTGTTGTTAGAGGAGACAGAGAGGAACTCCAGTACCAACACCAACCTGTCTGCTGTTAGAGGAGACAGAGAGGAACTCCAGTACCACCAACCTGTCTGTTGTTAGAGGAGACAGAGAGGAACTCCAGTACCACCAACCTGTCTGTTGTTAGAGGAGACAGAGAGGAACTCCAGTATCACCACCAACCTGTCTGTTGTTAGAGGAGACAGAGAGGAACTCCAGTACCAACACCAACCTGTCTGCTGTTAGAGGAGACAGAGAGGAACTCCAGTACCACCACCAACCTGTCTGTTGTTAGAGGAGTCAGAGAGGAACTCCAGTACCACCAACCTGTCTGTTGTTAGAGGAGACAGAGAGGCACTCCAGTATCACCACCAACCTGTCTGGTGTTAGAGGAGACAGAGAGGAACTCCAGTACCACCACCAACCTGTCTGTTGTTAGAGGAGACAGAGAGGAACTCCAGTACCACCAACCTGTCTGTTGTTAGAGGAGACAGAGAGGAACTCCAGTATCACCACCAACCTGTCTGTTGTTAGAGGAGACAGAGAGGAACTCCAGTACCACCAACCTGTCTGTTGTTAGAGGAGACAGAGAGGAACTCCAGTACCAACACCAACCTGTCTGCTGTTAGAGGAGACAGAGAGGAACTCCAGTACCACCACCAACCTGTCTGTTGTTAGAGGAGACAGAGAGGAACTCCAGTACCACCAACCTGTCTGTTGTTAGAGGAGACAGAGAGGAACTCCAGTATCACCACCAACCTGTCTGTTGTTAGAGGAGACAGACAGGAACTCCAGTACCAACACCAACCTGTCTGCTGTTAGAGGAGAGAGAGGAACTCCAGTACCAGCACCAACCTGTCTGTTGTTAGAGGAGTCAGAGAGGAACTCCAGTACCACCAACCTGTCTGTTGTTAGAGGAGACAGAGAGGCACTCCAGTATCACCACCAACCTGTCTGGTGTTAGAGGAGACAGAGAGGAACTCCAGTATCACCACCAACCTGTCTGTTGTTAGAGGAGACAGAGAGGAACTCCAGTACCACCTCCAACCTGTCTGTTGTTAGAGGAGACAGAGAGGAACTCCAGTACCACCAACCTGTTTGCTGTTAGAGGAGACAGAGAGGAACTCCAGTACCACCAACCTGTCTGTTGTTAGAGGAGACAGAGAGGAACTCCAGTACCACCAACCTGTCTGCTGTTAGAGGAGACAGAGAGGATCTCCAGTACCACCAACCTGTCTGTTGTTAGAGGAGACAGAGAGGAACTCCAGTACCACCACCAACCTGTCTGTTGTTAGAGGAGACAGAGAGGAACTCCAGTACCACCAACCTGTCTGTTGTTAGAGGAGACAGAGAGGGACTCCAGTATCACCACCAACCTGTCTGTTGTTAGAGGAGACAGAGAGGAATTCCAGTACCACCAACCTGTCTGCTGTTAGAGGAGACAGAGAGGAACTCCAGTACCACCAACCTGTCTGTTGTTAGAGGAGACAGAGAGGAACTCCAGTACCACCAACCTGTCTGTTGTTAGAGGAGACAGAGAGGCACTCCAGTACCACCAACCTGTCTGTTGTTAGAGGAGACAGAGAGGCACTCCAGTACCACCAACCTGTCTGCTGTTAGAGGAGACAGAGAGGAACTCCAGTACCACCAACCTGTCTGCTGTTAGAGGAGACAGAGAGGAACTCCAGTACCACCAACCTGTCTGTTGTTAGAGGAGAGAGAGAGAAACTCCAGTATCACCACCAACCTGTCTGTTGTTAGAGGAGACAGAGAGGAACTCCAGTACCACCAACCTGTCTGTTGTTAGAGGAGACAGAGAGAAACTCCTGTACCACCACCAACCTGTCAGTTGTTAGAGGAGACAGAGAGGAACTCCAGTACCACCAACCTGTCTGTTGTGAGAGGAGACAGAGAGGAACTTCAGTACCACCAACCTGTCTGTTGTTAGAGAAGACAGAGAGGAACTCCAGTACCACCAACCTGTCTGCTGTTAGAGGAGACAGAGAGGAACTCCAGTACCACCAACCTGTCTGTTGTTAGAGGAGACAGAGAGGTACTCCAGTACCACCAACCTGTCTGTTGTTAGAGGAGACAGAGAGGAATTCCAGTACCACCACCAACCTGTCTGTTGTTAGAGGAGACAGAGAGGAACTCCAGTACCACCAACCTGTCTGTTGTTAGAGGAGACAGAGAGGAACTCCAGTACCACCAACCTGTCTGTTGTTAGAGGAGACAGAGAGGAACTCCAGTACCACCAACCTGTCTGTTGTTAGAGGAGACAGAGAGGAACTCCAGTACCACCAACCTGTCTGCTGTTAGAGGAGACAGAGAGGAACTCCAGTACCACCAACCTGTCTGTTGTTAGAGGAGACAGAGAGGATCTCCAGTACCACCAACCTGTCTGTTGTTAGAGGAGACAGAGAGGAACTCCAGTACCACCAACCTGTCTGCTATTAGAGGAGACAGAGAGGAACTCCAGTACCACCAACCTGTCTGCTGTTAGAGGAGACAGAGAGGAACTCCAGTACCACCAACCTGTCTGTTGTTAGAGGAGACAGAGAGGAACTCCAGTACCACCAACCTGTCTGCTGTTAGAGGAGACAGAGAGGAACTCCAGTACCACCAACCTGTCTGTTGTTAGAGGAGACAGAGAGGAACTCCAGTACCACCAACCTGTCTGTTGTTAGAGGAGACAGAGAGGAACTCCAGTACCACCAACCTGTCTGTTGTTAGAGGAGACAGAGAGGAACTCCAGTACCACCAACCTGTCTGTTGTTAGAGGAGACAGAGAGGAACTCCAGTACCACCAACCTGTCTGCTGTTAGAGGAGACAGAGAGGAACTCCAGTACCACCAACCTGTCTGTTGTTAGAGGAGACAGACAGGAACTCCAGTACCACCAACCTGTCTGCTGTTAGAGGAGACAGAGAGGAACTCCAGTACCACCAACCTGTCTGTTGTTAGAGGAGACAGAGAGGAACTCCAGTACCACCAACCTGTCTGTTGTTAGAGGAGACAGAGAGGAACTCCAGTATCACCACCAACCTGTCTGTTGTTAGAGGAGACAGAGAGGAACTCCAGTACCACCAACCTGTCTGTTGTTAGAGGAGACAGAGAGGAACTCCAGTACCACCAACCTGTCTGTTGTTAGAGGAGACAGAGAGGAACTCCAGTATCACCACCAACCTGTCTGCTGTTAGAGGAGACAGAGAGGAACTCCAGTATCACCAACCTGTCTGCTGTTAGAGGAGACAGAGAGGAACTCCAGTACCACCACCAACCTGTCTGTTGTTAGAGGAGACAGAGAGGAACTCCAGTACCACCAACCTGTCTGTTGTTAGAGGAGACAGAGAGGAACTCCAGTACCACCAACCTGTCTGTTGTTAGAGGAGACAGAGAGGAACTCCAGTACCACCAACCTGTCTGTTGTTAGAGGAGACAGAGAGGAACTCCAGTACCACCAACCTGTCTGTTGTTAGAGGAGACAGAGAGGAACTCCAGTATCACCACCAACCTGTCTGTTGTTAGAGGAGACAGAGAGGAACTCCAGTACCACCAACCTGTCTGTTGTTAGAGGAGACAGAGAGGAACTCCAGTATCACCAACCTGTCTGTTGTTAGAGGAGACAGAGAGGAACTCCAGTACCACCAACCTGTCTGATGTTAGAGGAGACAGAGAGGAACTCCAGTATCACCAACCTGTCTGTTGTTAGAGGAGACAGAGAGGAACTCCAGTACCACCAACCTGTCTGCTGTTAGAAGGAAGGTTGTTACATAACCATGAGAGGAGGATTCACATTCAGAAGGTAATAATGACTATGTGTGGGACGATGGAGAGAGGGGAGAATGAGGAAGAGGGGAAAGAGAGAGAGAGAGATAAGGGAGAATGAAGGAGATTGGAGAGAGGGAGAGAGCGAGAGAGGGAGGGAGGGAGAGAGATCATATTTTTGGCAGTTTTCATTTCATCTAAATGCGTCGGCTGTGCAGCCGTTTTGTAGGAGAGGAAGAGAGGATGAGAGTAGAGGATGAGAAGAGAAGAATGGAGGATGAGAGGATGAGAGGATGAGAGGAGAGCCATGCTTATGCTCCTGCCCTGCAAGCCAATTCTCTCTCCTCCGTGAAATGAAATGAGAATGTTCTTATAGCTACAGGGAGTTGGCCTGACGTCAGTACTCTCTCTCTCTCTCTCTCTCTCTCTCTCTCTCTCTACCTTTCTCTCTCTCTCTTTCTCTCTCTCTCTCTATCTTTCTCTCTCTGCCTCTCTCTCTCTCTCTCTATCTTTCTCTCTCTCTGCCTCTCTCTCTCTCTCTCTCTCTGCCTCTCTCTCTCTCTCTGCCTCTCTCTCTCTCTGCCTCTCTGTCTCTCTCTCTCTCTCTCTCTCTCTCTCTCTCTCTACTAATCTGTTCTGTTCGCTCTTTCGTGCACAGTTTTGTTACACACTGAGTGGCTTGCTGTATGAAGCAGTGTTTTTTTTATTACAGATGAATTTCTGTAGATGTGGATTCTGTGTTTTAAAGTAACATCACCCTTTAGAGAGATAAAGGTGGCTTACATGGAAATCCAGGTCAGAGACAGAGAGGACGCAGCCAGGCATTTAAAAAGCAGGCAGGGAGGGAGGGAGGGAGGGAGGGAGGGGGTGTGAAGGGGGGAGGAGGGAGGGGGAAAGGGAGGAGGAGATGAGTACTGGTGGACATCCCAGAGGAACCCCGCAGCCCTTTCATACTTTTAGCCTAGCTGCTTCCTCTTTAACCAAAACTAACTTCCACATCCCTTCCTCACAGGAAGTACTCTGGTAATTCAGCTGATGATGCTTTTATCCAGGCCGACCTATAGCATTATAGCAAGCTCAGTGATTCAGTACACATGGCCCACACAGGAATAAAACTTCCAGCAACACACAACTCACTGTGTTTCCAGCATCAAGCCCCAACCAACCAAGCCATCTAATCAACTAACATAATGCACTTATGACATAATATCTTATCTGGGCAAAATGTACACTCTGATAAATTCAATTAAATATTTGCAATAAAATCCACTGGGAAAAACCATGCCAAATGCAACAACGGATCAAATATGAATTCAGTTGGGTAAGGAGAACAGAAGTCTCCCCTCCAAGCCTCCTCCAGAGCAAACCATTGATACAGTGTTACATAAGATGCCTATTTCTTATCCAGAGCACAGAGAGAGAGAGAGAGAGAGAGAGAGAGAGAGAGAGAGAGAGAGAGAGAGAGGCAGAGAGAGAGAGAGAGAGGCAGAGAGAGAGAGAGAGAGAGGCAGAGAGAGAGAAGAGAGAGAGAGAGAGAGAGAGAGAGAGAGAGAGAGAGAGAGAGAGAGAGAGAGAGAGAGAGAGAGAGAGAGAGAGAGAGAGATCCTCTCATTCCACTATGCACCTAGTGGTTTTCTACAGCACGGAGACAGATGGCACCCCTATTCTCTATATTGTACACTACTTTTGACTAGGGACTAGTAGTTCACTACATATGGAAAAGGGTGCCATTAGGGACACACTCATAACCTTGTGTAGTGGAGCTCGATTATATACCCAGGTGATTACCATCGTATGTCCAGACATGTTCTATTAAGCACATATTTACGTCATCGCTCATGATCTGACAGGAGGAGGGGATCATTTACGTAGCTGATGATGCGCTCCCCTTCGCGCTTCAAAGTGAAGTGAAGCTGGAGAGAGATACCTCTCCCAATGGAGAGCGCGGCGCTGTCACGGTTTTCCCTTAATCTTCTTCATTTTGGCGTTATAACGCGCCGCTGTCACGTCAAACAAAACGATAGCAGTCAATGGCTTGATATACAAGAAACAGAAACAGAAGACGCCACAGCCTCAGTGTTGATTGTGCACGCAAGGATGTCCGTAGAAGTGCGCCAGTGAGCGTGTGTTTTGAATTCAAATGGGAACCAATAGATACCAACCATCCATGGCCGAAAAAACATCTAAATGCAGAGCTGAATGACAGAACACTGTTCAACACGAGAATCGATTCCTTTATGGAATCAAACTATCATCAGACTCCTCCGCGTCGTTAACATAATTCCCCATAATGCAGAACGTGACATGCATTAAGTTCCCTGTCAAACATGGATTGGCAATGCGTTATAGGTTTTTCTATACGAATTTACTCAACCAGGCATACTGAGAAAAACATATTAGGAGGATGATAATGATGCACGTACCATATTGACTTCAGACACCATGTCTATGCTGGCTATATCTATATTCATCCCCACTGCCACCGGCGCACCTGTGAAGCGAAGAAAAGCAGGTTATTAAAGGAGAACGGGATTCTTTCTTTCCCTTTTAGAAATAACAATTTGGTGACCGTTATTCTACCAGTAGGTTGCTGTCAATATGTCACCATGTTCTCTCATCATCAGTGTTAATAATGCATGTTGTATGCAGTCTTAATGATTATCGTTGTTTATTAAAATGACTATAATCATCGGCATCATCATTTGGAACTCCGTTGGTGATTTTCCATTCAAACAGAACGGAAGGCAACCAGAAGTTCAATAGGCTGCGAATAGAATCGACCATCAAGTTAGAGACCCTTCTTCTCCACACAGAACAGACTAGCATGTCTTATTCCATCATTTCAACTTGCTACATTGGAAAAGGTTTTTGGTGACGTGAAAAATACGTGTTTTATTTGGATGGTAGGCTATTACACTGTAATAGCACTGTAATTGGAGCGGTAGCCTAGTCTATGGATGGAAGATTTCTCATGATGAGAACAATTGTACCAGAGGTTGTTTTTTTGTTGCAGCAATTCATTAAACATGTATTGCACTGCACGTCATAAATGGCAGCAAACATGACATTCATCATCTCGATTTGCTTTCCTTCTGTCTTTGTTCTTACCTCCGAAATCTGGCCTTAACCGAATGTCGTAGCCTTTCATCAGTCTGTCGACCGTGTCTTTAACCAGCGGCATATTACTGGGATCCCTCAGATCTTTGGCGCTGAGGGGCAAAGACAGAACATAAGGTGGTCGACATGCAAATAACTAATTAAAGACCAGATACAGCGGGAAGGAGCTTTAAATAGCCTAGGATACATGCCATGCAATGGAGATTTGAAGAATGGGCGTAAAAACACAAACCCCAATTTACCTTTGCGCACAGCAGATAAAAGTAAAAAATAACGAAAAGGTCAACATTCCAAAGCGGTTTTTCCTGAGCTTCCCCATCGTCACAGGTTCGACGTGCTTTCGGGATGCGAGTGAGGAGGACGCGCATCCAACTTACTCCGAAAAGCTCCGAGAACCCAATGAGTGGCGCATGCGTACATCCTACCAAAAATCAAACACTGGCGAGTAATGATGGTGGTGGATGAGTGGTTTCTATCGCAGAAAAACAAATTAAAGGTACAAGTGGATGAGTGGTTTCTATCACAGAGAAACAAATTAAAGGTACAAGTGGATGAGTGGTTTCTATCGCAGAGAAACAAATTAAATGGACAAGTGGATGAGGGGTTTCCATCGCAGAGAAACAAATTAAAGGTACAAGTGGATGAGGGGTTTCTATCGCAGAGAAACAAATTAAAGGTACAAGTGGATGAGTGGTTTCTATCGCAGAGAAACAAATTAAATGGACAAGTGGATGAGGGGTTTCTATCTCAGAGAAACAAAGTAAAGGTACAAGTGGATGAGTGGTTTCTATCGCAGAGAAACAAATTAAATGGACAAGTGGATGAGTGGTTTCTATCGCAGAGAAACAAATTAAAGGTACAAGTGGATGAGTGGTTTCTATCGCAGAGAAACAAATTAAATGGACAAGTGGATGAGGGGTTTCTATCGCAGAGAAACAAATTAAAGGTACAAGTGGATGAGTGGTTTCTATCGCAGAGAAACAAATTAAAGGTACAAGTGGATGAGTGGTTTCTATCGCAGAGAAACAAATTAAAGGTAAAGTGGATGAGTGGTTTCTATCGCAAAAAAACAAATGAAAGGGACAAGTTGATGAGTGGTTTCTATCGCAGAGAAACAAATTAAAGGTACAAGTGGATGAGTGGTTTCTATCGCAGAGAAACAAATTAAAGGGACAAGAAAGTGGATGAGCGGTTTCCATCGCAGAGAAACAAATTAAATGGACAAGTGGATGAGTGGTTTCTATCGCAGAGAAACAAATTAAAGGGACAAGAAAGTGGATGAGCGGTTTCCATCGCAGAGAAACAAATTAAATGGACAAGTGGATGAGTGGTTTCTATCGCAGAGAGACAAATTAAAGGGACAAGTGGTTGAGTGGTTTCTATCGCAGAGAAACAAATTAAAGGTACAAGTGGATGAGTGGTTTCTATCGTAGAGAAACAAATTAAAGGGACAAGTGGATGAGTGGTTTCTATCTCAGAGAAACAAATTAAAGGTACAAGTGGATGAGGGGTTTCTATCGCAGAGAAACAAATTAAAGGTACAAGTGGATGAGTGGTTTCTATCGCAGAGAAACAAATTAAAGGGACAAGAAAGTGGATGAGCGGTTTCCATCGCAGAGAAACAAATTAAATGGACAAGTGGATGAGTGGTTTCTATTGCAGAGAAACAAATGTAAGGTACAAGTGGATGAGTGGTTTCTATCGCAGAGAAACAAATTAAAGGGACAAGTGGATGAGTTGTTTCTATCGCAGTGAAACAAATTAAAGGTACAAGTGGATGAGTGGTTTCTATTGCAGAGAAACAAATTAAAGGGACAAGTAGATGAGTGGTTTCTATCACAGAGAAACAAATTAAAGGTACAAGTGGATGAGTGGTTTCTATCGCAGAGAAACAAATTAAAGGTACAAGTGGATGAGTGGTTTCTATCGCAGAGAAACAAATTAAAGGGACAAGTTGATGAGCGTAATGAAGAAAAAAACCATCTTATACCATTCCGTCCAGACCACTAGAACCGAACAGCCGAAATACAATTAGTATCATTCCAGCGTAATCCTTATATTGGCTTATGTCGGTAGTTCAGAGAACTTTGCAATGAACAGGACAAACCAATTAATACAATCAATAAGATATAGTGTATTAATAACACAAATCAATAGGATATAGTGTATTAATAACAAAAATCAATACGATATAGTGTATTAATAATACCATAGGATATAGTTTTTAACAAAAGTTTATTGTGTCAAATGTTGGGACAAACAGTATAATTTCTCATAGAACATTGGTAGCAAGACATTCAATCATTCAATCTACAGACACACATCCCATCAAGTCAGACAAGATGATAACATTCATTCAATCTACAGACACACATCCCATCAAGTCAGACAAGATGATAACATTCAGACAAGATGATAACATTCATTGAATCTACAGACACACATCCCATCAAGTCAGACAAGATGATAACATTCAGACAAGATGATAACATTAATAAAACATATATTCATCTATAAATACTACAATCATAACAACCATGTGATAAAGGTTGTCCATCATGTGTTAAGAAAGAAGGAAAAAAACAGCGCCATTGAAACCCCTTCCAATCAAAACTTCAACAACAAAAGAAGTACCTTGCACATATAACCACATGTATTGCACAACCCTAGTTGAGAGCAGCTCAACTTCATTCACTCAATTCAAACATGACCAATAGGCTCATAGCCCTACATATAATAAAATCCTCCATTACATTCTAAATATGGTCCCTGAGTGTTTTAAAGATGCTACACAAACCCAGCAGCTGTAATATAAATATAATATCAAATAGAAAATAAAAAGGAAATCAATAGAAAACCAAGGTAATCCCCAGATTTCGTGCACGCAGTGTTTTCAGAGGCCTGTCTGTGTACTATCAGTGTTTTCAGAGGCCTGTCTGTGTACAATCAGTGTTTTCAGAGGCCTATCTGTGTACTATCAGTGTTTTCAGAGGCCTATCTGTGTACTATCAGTGTTTTCAGAGGCCTGTCTGTGTACTATCAGTGTTTTCAGAGGCCTATCTGTGTACTATCAGTGTTTTCAGAGGCCTGGCTGTGTACTATCAGTGTTTTCAGAGGCCTGTCTGTGCACTATCAGTGTTTTCAGAGGCCTATCTGTGTACTATCAGTGTTTTCAGAGGCCTATCTGTGTACTGTCAGTGTTTTCAGAGGCCTATCTGTGTACTGTCAGTGTTTTCAGAGGCCTATCTGTGTACTGTCAGTGTTTTCAGAGGCCTATCTGTGTACTGTCAGTGTTTTCAGAGGCCTATCTGTGTACTGTCAGTGTTTTCAGAGAACTATCTGTGTACAATCAGTGTTTTCAGAGGCTATCTGTGTACTATCAGTGTTTTCAGAGGCCTATCTGTGTACTATCAGTGTTTTCAGAGGCCTGTCTGTGTACTATCAGTGTTTTCAGAGGCCTGTCTGTGTACTATCTGTAACACGGGTTGTCTAATGGGGACCAAGACGCGGCGTGTGACATGCTCATAATTACTTTTATTAAACTCTTAAACAACAAAACAACAAACGACCGAAAACAGACCCGTCAGGTGCAACATACACAAAACAGGAAACAACCACCCACTAAACACAGGAAAAAACACCCCTACTAAATAGGACCTTCAATTAGAGGCAACGAGGAACAGCTGCCTCCAATTGAAGGTCAACCCAAGAAACTTAAACATAGAAATAGACATACTAGAACAAACATAGAAATATACTAACATAGAACATAAACCAAAAACCCCGAAACACATAAAACAAACACCCCCTGCCACGCCCTGACCAAACTACAATAACAAATAACCCCCTTTACTGGTCAGGACGTGACAGTACCCCCCCAAAGGTGCAGACCCCGTATGCACCTCAAAACAAAACACAAAATTAACCTCAAATAAAGGGAGGGAAGGGAGGGTGGCCACCGTCACCGATGGTTCCTGTGCTACACCCCCCCTTCCCAAACCTCCCCCCACGGAGGTGGCTCTGGCTCCGGGCTTAATCCCCACTCTAACCTGTCCACCCCTGTTGAAGGCTCAGGGCTGTAGCCCACCGCTGAAGGCTCTGGGCTGAGGGGCGACTCTGGCTGCGCCGGACTGGCGGGTGACTCTGGCTGCGCCGGACTGGTGGGCAACTCTGGCGGTCAACTCAGAGGCCTGTCTGTGTACTATCAGTGTTTTCAGAGGCCTGTCTGTGTACTATCAGTGTTTTCAGAGGCCTATCTGTGTACTATCAGTGTTTTCAGAGGCCTATCTGTGTACTATCAGTGTTTTCAGAGGCCTGTCTGTGTACTATCAGTGTTTTCAGAGGCCTATCTGTGTACTATCAGTGTTTTCAGAGGCCTGTCTGTGTACTATCAGTGTTTTCAGAGGCCTATCTGTGTACTATCAGTGTTTTCAGAGGCCTGTCTGTGTACTATCAGTGTTTTCAGAGGCCTATCTGTGTACTATCAGTGTTTTCAGAGGCCTGTCTATGTACTATCAGTGTTTTCAGAGGCCTATCTGTGTACTATCAGTGTTTTCAGAGGCCTGTCTGTGTACTATCAGTGTTTTCAGAGGCCTATCTGTGTACTATCAGTGTTTTCAGAGGCCTGTCTGTGTACTATCAGTGTTTTCAGAGGCCTATCTGTGTACTATCAGTGTTTTCAGAGGCCTGTCTATGTACTATCAGTGTTTTGAGGCCTGTCTGTGTACTATCAGTGTTTTCAGAGGCCTGTCTATGTACTATCAGTGTTTTGAGGCCTGTCTGTGTACTATCAGTGTTTTCAGAGGCCTGTCTATGTACTATCAGTGTTTTCAGAGGCCTATCTGTGTACTATCAGTGTTTTCAGAGGCCTGTCTGTGTACTATCAGTGTTTTCAGAGGCCTGTCTATGTACTATCAGTGTTTTCAGAGGCCTATCTGTGTACTATCAGTGTTTTCAGAGGCCTGTCTGTGTACTATCAGTGTTTTCAGAGGCTTATCTGTGTACTATCAGTGTTTTCAGAGGCCTGTCTGTATACTATCAGTGTTTTCAGAGGCCTATCTGTGTACTATCAGTGTTTTCAGAGGCCTGTCTATGTACTATCAGTGTTTTGAGGCCTGTCTGTGTACTATCAGTGTTTTCAGAGGCCTGTCTATGTACTATCAGTGTTTTGAGGCCTGTCTGTGTACTATCAGTGTTTTCAGAGGCCTGTCTATGTACTATCAGTGTTTTCAGAGGTCTATCTGTGTACTATCAGTGTTTTCAGAGGCTTGTCTATGTACTATCAGTGTTTTGAGGCCTGTCTGTGTACTATCAGTGTTTTCAAGCCCCCATGCAATCTTTTTCATTAGATTTTTTAATCATCGCTGTACGTCTAACGTCTACATTTTTATGTTAATTTCATGAAAATAACTCCAAATATATGTTATATTTCCCTGAACATCCTTTTTCCATTGTTGTTGACATCCATACAAGCATTATACTCTAATTTGTACCTCAACGTAGCATGAAATACACATATAAACAGTACCTTAAATGTTAGGCTAATTTTGCAGAGAGGAGGAGAGGAGAGGAGGGGGGATGAGGAGAGGTTGAGGAGAGAGGAGGGGGATGAGGAGAGGGGAGGGGGATGAGGAGAGGAGAGGAGGATGAGAAGAGGAGAGGAGAGGGGGATGAGGAGAGGGGGATGAGGAGAGGTTGAGGAGAGAGGAGGGGGATGAGGAGAGGAGAGGGGGATGAGGAGAGGGGAGGGGGATGAGGAGAGGAGAGGGGGATGAGGAGAGGAGAGGGGAGGGGGATGAGGAGAGGTTGAGGAGAGAGGAGGGGGATGAGGAGAGGAGAGGGGGATGAGGAGAGGTTGAGGAGAGAGGAGGGGGATGAGGAGAGGGGAGGGGGATGAGGAGAGGAGAAGGGGATGAGGAGAGGAGGATGAGGAGAGGAGAGGGGGATGAGGAGAGGAGAGGAGGATGAGGGGGGATGAGGAGAGAATAGGAGAGGAGGGGGGATCAGGAGAGGAGAGGGGGTGGAGAGAGGAGAGGAGGATGAGGAGAGGAGAGGGGGATGAGGAGAGGAGAGGAGGATGAGGAGAGGAGAGGGGGATGAGGAGAGGAGAGGGGGATGAGGAGAGGAGAAGGGGATGAGGAGAGGAGGATGAGGAGAGGGGGTGAGGAGAGGATCTCTTGGATCAGTGTTGTAGTGGGGCCTGTGACTCTGTAGAGCACAGCAGGCTTCTGAACAGCATTGGTTCAATGTTGCATCACCAGTTACAGACATCATATGATGATGATATCATCCATATCATCCACTTATTTTTGATATGTGTGTTTCTCTGTTTGTTTGTGTGTACCCCCCCCCCCCCCCTCCCACGTACTTATGATGCTGGCGAATCATAAGTACCAAATGCATCCATTTTTAAAGCAACGCTCTGCCAACAATAACTGATCCCAGCAGGTCTGGGCAGAGCAATATGTGAACAGAACAGACATGTGGTCGGAAAATATTTTTTTTATTCATTTCCTATATGGACTGAAAGTAATGTGAATGTTGAGTACTTGTTGGTAGAGCGAAGGACAGAGATGAATGAACAAGGTCTCTACAGAACATTCCCCGTAGATGACACATCCGTTGGAGCAAGAGGCTCAATCACCTCTGCAAGGACAGAAACACACAACATGAGAGAGCATGGCAAATCACACACACAGAGACAGAAACACACAGAGACAGAAACACACAACATGAGAGAGCATGGCAAATCACCCACACAGAGACAGAAACACACAGAGACAGAAACACACAACATGAGAGAGCATGGCAAATCACACACACAGAGACAGAAACACACAGAGACAGAAACACACAACATGAGAGAGCATGGCAAATCACACACACAGAGACAGAAACACACAGAGACAGAAACACACAACATGAGAGAGCATGGCAAATCACACACACAGAGACAGAAACACACAGAGACAGAAACGCACAAAACAGAAACACACAAAGACAGAAACACACAAAACAGAAACACACAGAGTTATTTCATGTTTTTGATGTCTTCACTATTATTCTACAATGTAGAAAATAGTAAAAATAAAGAAAAACCCTTGAATGAGTAGGTGTGTCCAAACTTTTGAATGATACTGTATGCGTGTATGTGCATGTGCGTGTGTGTGTGTGTGTGTGTGTGTCGCCCCCTCTCAGTCAGACAGAGCTTTGTGTTCTCTAAGTGGCTCAGTTATAAGAGGAGGAAAGTGAATAGTTGTTTTTTTATGTGTCTAGTGTTACAACGTAACAAGCAGAGGTTTCTCTGACTCTCAGATCCACTCCCTGCGGAGAAGGAGCATTATTACTCAAATTACTGTCTGCACCCTACTCCCTATGTGGTGCACTACTTCTGACAAAAGCTCTGGTCAAAAGTAGTGCACTACATAGGGAATAGAGTACCATTGGGATGCAAGCACTGGCTGGGTTTTTGCCAGCCCCCAGGTAAACCTTATGTAAAACGAGAGGTGACTGTTTGATGCACATTATTTCTTTGCAAATGAATTGAGCTCCTTTTCTATGCCGTGTGCCGTACTGATAGAAGTCTCTCTCTCTCTCTCTCTCTCTCTCTCTCTCTCTCTCTCTCTCTCTAACATCCTCCAGCTAGCGACCCTCTTCCCCTTTTGTGTCTACAACTCATGGGGCTGTTCCAGCGTCAGATATTATTCATGTCTTTACTGTCTAGATAAAAGTCTTTGACAAAAACAGTGGGTATTAATTGTTTTGCTGCTGCAGCTCATCATCAGAGAGCAGAAGGCAGAGTTACATACAGTGGGTCTGTGTTGTGGATACAGATTCAGAACGGTCAAATATGCAGCTGAAACAGTGTGTTCCAAATGCTACCCTATGGGCCCTGGTCAAAAGTAGTACACTACCCTATGGGCCCTGGTCAAAAGTAGTGCACTACCCTATGGGCCCTTGTCAAAAGTAGTGCACTATATAGGGAATGGGGTGCCATTTGAATTACACAAGTCTGTGTTGTGGATATGAAATAGTCAAATATAAAGCTGTAAACAGTGAAGTGCAACAAGCATCCCTCATTACTGTTAATTATCAACACTACAGCTAATCAAACATATTTCAACTTAGGCAAAACAAACGGTCAGTCATCAGTAACACAGATGAGATGGTGATAACATAAAACCAGCAGTCATCAGTAACACAGATGAGATGGTGATAACATAAAACCGGCAGTCATCAGTAACACAGATGAGATGGTGATAACATAAAACCGGCAGTCATCAGTAACACAGATGAGATGGTGATAACATAAAACAGGCAGTCATCAGTAACACAGATGAGATGGTGATAACATAAAACCGGCAGTCATAAGTAACACAGATGAGATGGTGATAACATAAAACAGGCAGTCATCAGTAACACAGATGAGATGGTGATAACATAAAACCGGCAGTCATCACTAACACAGATGAGATGGTGATAACATAAAACAGGCAGTCATCAGTAACACAGATGAGATGGTGATAACATAAAACAGGCAGTCATCAGTAACACAGATGAGATGGTGATAACATAAAACCGGCAGTCATAAGTAACACAGATAAGAAGGTCAGAACATAAAAATCACATTTTAAAAGTGCAATGTTTTGTTCTGTGATCAAAAAGTCATACATTATCTGTATAATGTACCTGATAGTTAATTTCACACACCTGGTGTCCCAGGTCTAAATCAGTCCCTGATTATAGATGAACAATGAAAAGAACGCAGTGGAACTGGCTTAGAGACCTTATAAACCCATACCTGGCCTGTTCTATGGTGTCATAACAGAACAGAATAGAGACCTTATAAACCCATACCTGGCCTGTTCTATGGTGTCATAACAGAACAGAATAGAGACCTTATAAACCCATACCTGGCCTGTTCTATGGTGTCATAACAGAACAGAATAGAGACCTTATAAACCCATACCTGGCCTGTTCTATGGTGTCATAACAGAACAGAATAGAGACCTTATAAACCCATACCTGGCCTGTTCTATGGTGTCATAACAGAACAGAATAGAGACCTTATAAACCCATATCTGGCCTGTTCTATGGTGTCATAACAGAACAGAATAGAGACCTTATAAACCCATACCTGGCCTGTTCTATGGTGTCATAACAGAACAGAATAGAGACCTTATAAACCCATACCTGGCCTGTTCTATGGTGTCATAACAGAACAGAATAGAGACCTTATAAACCCATACCTGGCCTGTTCTATGGTGTCATAACAGAACAGAATAGAGACCTTATAAACCCATACCTGGCCTGTTCTATGGTGTCATAACAGAATAGAGACCTTATAAACCCATACCTGGCCTGTTCTATGGTGTCATAACAGAACAGAATAGAGACCTTATAATCCCATGGTGTCCTAATAGAGACTTTATTAACCCATACCTGGCCTGTTCTATGGTGTCCTAATAGAGACTTTATTAACCCATACCTGGCCTGTTCCATGGTGTCCTTGCGCAGGTATATGATCCAGTAGAAGAGGTTAAAGAGTGCGAAGGCCAGGGGGAACATGATGCGGGAGTACTGGTCTATGGGGCTGGTGCCAGCCAGCGCTGGGATGGGGGGCACAGCTGAACCCTGCTGCAGGAAGATGGGCACCGAGGGGCCAGTGTCCGTCTCACTCTGGGATATGGAGTTATACCTCTTCTTCAGGCCCCCTCTCTCTGAGGGGGGCTGGGGGAACAGGGTGGGGTGATGGTGAAGGGTTAGGGGTGGAGGGTTAGGGGCGGAGGGTTAGGGGTGGACAAAGAGGAGGGTTAGGGTGGAGGGTTAGGAGTGGACATAGAGGAGGGTTAGGGGTGGAAGGTAGAGGAAGGTTAGGGGTGGAGGTAGAGGAGGGGTGGGGTGGGGGAGGGGTGGGGGTAGAGGAGGGTTAGGGGTGGAGGGTAGAGGAGGGTTAGGGGTGGAGGGTAGAGGAGGGTTAGGGGTGGAGGTAGAGGAGGGGTGGGGTGGGGGAGGGGTGGGGGTAGAGGAGGGTTAGGGGTGGAGGGTAGAGGAGGGTTAGGGGTGGAGTGATAGGGGTGGAGGTAGAGGAGGGTTAGGGGTGGAGGGATAAGGGTGGAGGTAGAGGAGGGTTAGGGGTGGAGGGTTGGGGTGGAGGTAGAGGAAGGTTAGGGGTGGAGGTAGAGGAGGGGTGGGGTAGAGGAGGGGTGGGGTGGAGGTAGAGGAGGGGTGGGGGTAGAGGAGGGGTGGGGTGGAGGTAGAGTTGGGGTGGGGGTGGGGGTAGAGGAGGGGAGGGGTGGAGGAGGGGTGGGGTGGAGGTAGAGGAGGGGTGCGGTGCGGTGGAGGTAGAGGACGGTTAGGGGTGGAGGGTTAGGGGTGGAGGTAGAGGAGGGGTGGGGTGGAGGGTTAGGGGTAATCATAGAAGAGGTTTGAGTGGAGGGTTAGGGGTGAAGGTAGAGGAGGGGTGGGGTGGGGTGGGGTGGAGGTAGAGGAAGGTTAGGGGTGGAGGTAGAGGAGGGTTAGGGGTGGGGTGGAGGTAGAGGAAGGTTAGGGGTGGAGGTAGAGGAGGGTTAGGGGTGGAGGGTTAGGGGTAAACATAGAAGAGGTTTGAGTGGAGGGTTAGGGGTGGAGGTAGAGGAGGGGTGGGGTGGGGTGGAGGTAGAGGAGGGGTGGGGTGGGGTGGGGTGGGGTGGAGGTAGAGGAGGGGTGGGGTGGAGGTAGAGGAGGGGTGGGGTGGGGTGGGGTGGAGGTAGAGGAGGGGTGGTGTGGGGTGGGGTGGGGTGGGGTGGAGGTAGAGGAGGGGTGGGGTGGGGGTAGAGGAGGGGTGGGGTGGAGGTAGAGGAGGGGTGAGGTGGAGGTAGAGGAGGGGTGGGGTGGAGGTAGAGGATTAAAGAGAACAGACAACAGGGATCATTAATGTATCTACCATGGAATCATGGAGTAGGATACTACTGGAGTAGAGAATATATATATATATATCTATATATATATGCACAGTGGATTAGCAGATAGCATATAACATATAACATGTGTAATGTAGCATACAGCATATATAAAATAGCATATAAAAAATAGAATATAGCATATAGTATATAACATATATAATATAGCATATAGCATATAGCATATAACATATAGCATATAACATATATAATATAGCATATAACATATTGAATATAGCATAGAAAATATAGCATATAGCATATAACATATAACATATACAATATAGCGTATAACATATAGCATATAACATATAAAACATAGCATATAGCATGCATCGTATAACATATAGAATATTGCATATAGCATATAACAGATAGAATATAGCATATAAAATATAGCATATAGCATATAACATATAACATATACAATATAGCGTATAACATATAGCATATAACATATAAAACATAGCATATAGCATGTATCGTATAACATATAGAATATAGCATATAACATACAACATATAACATAAAGAATATAGCATATAGCATATAACACATAACATATATAATATAGCATATAGCATATAACATATAGAATATAGCATATAACATATATAATAAAGCATATTGCATATAGCATATAACATCTAGAATATAGCGTACAACATATAACATACATAATATAGCATATAGCATATAACATATAACATATAGAATATAGCATATAGAATATAGCATATAGAATATAGCATAAAGCATATAACATATAGAATATAGTATATAGCATATAACATATATAATATAACATAAAGAATATAGCATATAGCAAATAACATATAGAATATAGCATATAGCATATAGAATATAACATATAACATATATAATATAGCATATAGCATACAGCATATCACATATAGACTACAGCATATAGCATATAACATATATAATATAGCACATAGCATATAGCATATAACATATATAATATAGCATATAGCATATAACATATAGAATATAGCATATAGCATATAACATATAGAATATAGCATATAGCATATTACGTATAGAATATAATATATAGCTTACAACATATAACATATAGAATATAGCATATAGCTTATAACATATAACATATAGAATATAGCATATAGCATATCACATATCACATATAACATACAACATATAGAATATTACATATAACAGATAGAATATAACATATAACATATAGAATATAGCATATAGCATGTAACATATAGAAAATAGCATATAAAATATAGCATATAGCATGCAACATATAACATACAACATATAGAATATAACATATAACATAACGTATAACATATAGAATATAGCATATAGCATGTAACATGCAACATATAGAATATAATATATAGAATATAGCATAACATATAACATATAGAATATAGCACATAGAATATAGTATATAGCATGTAACATATAATATACAGAATATAACATGTAGAATATAGCATAGAAGACACAAAATATAGAATATAGCATATAGCATATAAGATATAGAATATAGCATATAACATACATAATATAGCATATAAAATATAGCATATAACATATAGAATATAGCATATTACGTATAGAATATAATATATAGCTTATAACATATAACATATAGAATATAGCTTATAACATATAGAATAAAGCATGTAACATATAACATATAGAATATAGCAAAACATACTACATATAGAATATAGCAAAACATATAACATATAGAATATAGCACATAGAATATAGCACATAGCATACAGCATATAACATACAGAATTGTGTCCATCCATCCATCCTCCTTCCAGTAAATGACTTACAGATGAGGCACTCTCATCCTCTTCATCATAACTTGCTTCAGCCAGGACCTCCAGTTTGTTCTGCCTGGCGTTCCTCTTCTTCAGTCTGTTGGCCTCAAGCGTGGCCAAGTAGTTGACGGCAGCGAACTCAATGAGCGCGGATGCCACAAATGCAAAACACACGGCGATGAACCAGTCCATGGCTGTAGCGTAGGACACTTTGGGCAGAGACTGGCGGGCGCTGATGCTGAGGGTTGTCATGGTGAGGACCGTGGTGATGCCTGTCGGTTGTTAGGGGGAGATGGAGACCATAGAAACAGACTTAGAACACTATTATCATATCTGTGTGGTTGAGACAGGGTTCTAATTACACATTGTCATTCTGGGATGCCCTGAAAAATTATAGTATGGGTTAAAGATTCAATGGTAGCTACCCCAAGACAGGGCTTGGGGCTTCCTCATAACACATTTTGGGTACCCCCATACATAATGCTTAGAATGTAACTTGGGGTACCCACATAACCATTAAATATATGATTCTTTCATCTATCCCATCATTTTCAGGGCATCCCAAATGTGTTATTGGAGTGTCCAGCTCCCCTGGACTACCCCCTGCTGTGTTATTGGAGTGTCCAGCTCCCCTGGACTACCCCCTGTTGTGTTATTGGAGTGTCCAGCTCCCCTGGACTACCCCCTGATGTGTTATTGGAGTGTCCAGCTCCCCTGGACTACCCCCTGTTGTGTTATTGGAGTGTCCAGCTCCCCTGGACTACCCCCTGCTGTGTTATTGGAGTGTCCAGCTCCCCTGGACTACCCCCTGCTATGTTATTGGAGTGTCCAGCTCCCCTGGACTACCTCCTGTTGTGTTATTGGAGTGTCCAGCTCCCCTGGACTACCCCCTGCTGTGTTATTGGAGTGTCCAGCTCCCCTGGACTACCCCCCTGTTGTGTTATTGGAGTGTCCAGCTCCCCTGGACTACCCCCTGTTGTGTTATTGGAGTGTCCAGCTCCCCTGGACTACCTCCTGTTGTGTTATTGGAGTGTCCAGCTCCCCTGGACTACCCCCCTGCTGTGTTATTGGAGTGTCCAGCTCCCCTGGACTACCCCCTGTTGTGTTATTGGAGTGTCCAGCTCCCCTGGACTACCCCTTGTTGTGTTATTGGAGTGTCCAGCTCCCCTGGAATACCCCCTGCGGTGTTATTGGAGTGTCCAGCTCCCCTGGACTACCCCCTGCTGTGTTATTGGAGTGTCCAGCTCCCCTGGACTACCCCCTGTTGTGTTATTGGAGCGTCCAGCTCCCCTGGACTACCACCTGTTGTGTTATTGGAGTGTCCAGCTCCCCTGGACTACCACCTGTTGTGTTATTGGAGTGTCCAGCTCCCCTGGACTACCCCCTGCTGTGTTATTGGAGTGTCCAGCTCCCCTGGACTACCCCCTGTTGTGTTATTGGAGTGTCCAGCTCCCCTGAACTACCCCCTGTTGTGTTATTGGAGTGTCCAGCTCCCCTGGACTACCCCCTGCTGTGTTATTGGAGTGTCCAGCTCCCCTGGACTACCCTCTGTTGTGTTATTGGAGTGTCCAGCTCCCCTGGACTACCCCCTGCTGTGTTATTGGAGTGTCCAGCTCCCCTGGACTACCCCCTGTTGTGTTATTGGAGTGTCCAGCTCCCCTGGACTACCCCCTGTTGTATTATTGGAGTGTCCAGCTCCCCTGGAATACCCCCTGTTGTGTAATTGGAGTGTCCAGCTCCCCTGGACTACCCCCTGTTGTGTTATTGGAGTGTCCAGCTCCCCTGGACTACCCCCTGTTGTGTTATTGGAGTGTCCAGCTCCCCTGGACTACCCCCTGTTGTGTTATTGGAGTGTCCAGCTCCCCTGGACTACCCCCTGCTGTGTTATTGGAGTGTCCAGCTCCCCTGGACTACCCCCCTGCTGTGTTATTGGAGTGTCCAGCTCCCCTGGACTACCCCCTGTTGTGTTATTGGAGTGTCCAGCTCCCCTGGAATACCCCCTGTTGTGTTATTGGAGTGTCCAGCTCCCCTGGACTACCCCTTGCTGTGTTATTGGAGTGTCCAGCTCCCCTGGACTACCCCCTGTTGTGTTATTGGAGTGTCCAGCTTCACTGGACTACCCCATGTTGTGTTATTGGAGTGTCCAGCTCCCCTGGACTACCCCCTGTTGTGTTATTGGAGTGTCCAGCTCCCCTGGACTACCCCCTGTTGTGTTATTGGAGTGTCCAGCTCCCCTGGACTACCCCCTGCTGTGTTATTGGAGTGTCCAGCTCCCCTGGACTACCCCCTGTTGTGTTATTGGAGTGTCCAGCTCCCCTGGACTACCCCCTGCTGTGTTATTGGAGTGTCCAGCTCCCCTGGACTACCCCCTGTTGTGTTATTGGAGTGTCCAGCTACCCTGGACAACCCCCTGTTGTATTATTGGAGTGTCCAGCTCCCCTGGAATACCCCCTGTTGTGTAATTGGAGTGTCCAGCTCCCCTGGACTACCCCCTGTTGTGTTATTGGAGTGTCCAGCTCCCCTGGACTACCCCCTGTTGTGTTATTGGAGTGTCCAGCTCCCCTGGACTACCCCCTGTTGTGTTATTGGAGTGTCCAGCTCCCCTGGACTACCCCCTGCTGTGTTATTGGAGTGTCCAGCTCCCCTGGACTACCCCCTGTTGTGTTATTGGAGTGTCCAGCTCCCCTGGAATACCCCCTGTTGTGTTATTGGAGTGTCCAGCTCCCCTGGACTACCCCATGTTGTGTTATTGGAGTGTCCAGCTCCCCTGGAATATCCCCTGTTGTGTTATTGGAGTGTCCAGCTCCCCTGGACTGCCCCCTGTTGTGTTATTGGAGTGTCCAGCTCCCCTGGACTACCCCCTGTTGTGTTATTGGAGTGTCCAGCTCCCCTGGACTACCCCCTGTTGTGTTATTGGAGTGTCCAGCTCCCCTGGAATACCCCTGCTGTGTTATTGGAGTGTCCAGCTCCCCTGGACTACCCCCTGTTGTGTATTGGAGTGTCCAGCTCCCCTGGACTACCCCCTGCTGTGTTATTGGAGTGTCCAGCTCCCCTGGACTACCACCTGTTGTGTTATTGGAGTGTCCAGCTCCCCTGGACTACCCCCTGCTGTGTATTGGAGTGTCCAGCTCCCCTGGACTACCCCCTGTTGTGTTATTGGAGTGTCCAGCTCCCCTGGACTACCCCCTGTTGTGTTATTGGAGTGTCCAGCTCCCCTGGACTACCCCCTGCTGTGTTATTGGAGTGTCCAGCTCCCCTGGACTACCCCCTGTTGTGTTATTGGAGTGTCCAGCTCCCCTGGACTACCCCCTGCTGTGTTATTGGAGTGTCCAGCTCCCCTGGACTACCACCTGTTGTGTTATTGGAGTGTCCAGCTCCCCTGGACTACCCCCTGCTGTGTTATTGGAGTGTCCAGCTCCCCTGGACTACCCCCTGTTGTGTTATTGGAGTGTCCAGCTCCCCTGGACTACCCCCTGTTGTGTTATTGGAGTGTCCAGCTCCCCTGGACTACCACCTGTTGTGTTATTGGAGTGTCCAGCTCCCCTGGACTACCCCCTGTTGTGTTATTGGAGTGTCCAGCTCCCCTGGACTACCCCCTGATGTGTTATTGGAGTGTCCAGCTCCCCTGGACTACCCCCTGCTGTGTTATTGGAGTGTCCAGCTCCCCTGGACTACCCCCTGTTGTGTTATTGGAGTGTCCAGCTCCCCTGGACTACCCCCTGTTGTGTTATTGGAGTGTCCAGCTCCCCTGGACTACCCCCTGCTGTGTTATTGGAGTGTGCAGCTCCCCTGGACTACCCCCTGTTGTGTTATTGGAGTGTCCAGCTCCCCTGGACTACCCCCTGTTGTGTTATTGGAGTGTCCAGCTCCCCTGGACTACCCCCTGTCTGTGTTATTGGAGTGTCCAGCTCCCCTGGACTACCCCCTGTGTGTTATTGGAGTGTCCAGCTCCCCTGGACTACCCCCTGTTGTGTTATTGGAGTGTCCAGCTCCCCTGGACTACCTCCTGTTGTGTTATTGGAGTGTCCAGCTCCCCTGGACTACCCCCTGTTGTGTTATTGGAGTGTCCAGCTCCCCTGGACTACCCCCTGTTGTGTTATTGGAGTGTCCAGCTCCCCTGGACTACCCCCTGCTGTGTTATTGGAGTGTCCAGCTCCCCTGGACTACCCCCTGCTGTGTTATTGGAGTGTCCAGCTCCCCTGGACTACCCCCTGCTGTGTTATTGGAGTGTCCAGCTCCCCTGGACTACCCCCTGCTGTGTTATTGGAGTGTCCAGCTCCCCTGGACTACCCCCTGTTGTGTTATTGGAGTGTCCAGCTCCCCTGGACTACCCCCTGTTGTGTTATTGGAGTGTCCAGCTCCCCTGGACTACCCCCTGTTGTGTTATTGGAGTGTCCAGCTCCCCTGGACTACCCCCTGTTGTGTTATTGGAGTGTCCAGCTCCCCTGGAATAGAAATGTAATTAAGGGTTGTGTGATGAGACTAGGCTAAATGGGGTCAATAGGATACACTCAAATTGGTTTTTAACGTAGCACACGTTGACGTGATGTCACAACACCTTATTAAAGGTGAATACAGAGGTCATGATGTGAAGAAAGTAGAGCTGAGCGATTAAAATGATTTATGGGAGAAATATGATTTCTTTCTTTTTTGCATCTTGAGAGAATGCTATGCTCAGTTAGATACAATCTGTAGAGGTACTGTCTTCATCATAAAGCATCATAAAAGCTGATAGTATTTCAACCACACAATATTCATCGAAGCCGAACTGAAATCAAACAAATGTTGTTTGGACATTTTGCACAGAATATCTTTTTTTTTGGTGCGGGGGGGGGGGGGGGGGGGGGGTCCCTAAATGTCTTTGCTCCATGAAAGATGACAGAGAAAACGTTACCCATTTCAACTAGATTGAATCATTCATTCTATTGATCTATGACATTATTCTGTTGAGCCTTGGTTTATTTAGTCTTCTAGGGCAACATATAATGACAGAAGAGAAGCTGTATGTATCTAATTATAGACAAGTTGACTAACAAATAGCCTACAAAAATGTCAGAAATTATAAGCAGAAACATATCTAAATCAGGTTTAAAAAATACCCTGCACTGCATCCCCTGTCCAAAAAATTGTTCTGCCGTCTTTGACTGAAGCCTACAGTATAGCACATTTTCTGTATTTGTGGGTTAGGGTTGGATGTGGGCCTCAAATGTTGACTTTAACTCACATGGTCGGGTGGTTGCGGATGGGTTATTAGCAATTGCGGGCAGGTGCAGGTAAAGAAACAGCTGACCCGCACACCACTAACACGCAGACCACATAACCCACTGCATGAGAGAGGAATGTACACAACACAATGACACGAGAGAGGGATAGAGACATACTCTGTGAAAGTATGCCTTATCTACTTAGAAGAAGTAGTAAAATGATTGTCAGACAGCTCTTCAGTATAGTTAGGATGACTACAGACAGTTCAGTATGGGGAGCACAGAGATACCATTAGATGGCTGTCTGGCTGGCTGGATGCTACTCTCTGAGCTGAGATGAGATCATGACTTAATAAACATTATTAAGTCATCAAATTAAACTAAGTAATATACACAACTAAAATATTTTATTATTTCATAGTAATTTCCTATTTGTCTATGTGGACCTGACAGAGACCACGGATTATTTTAAATGTTTTGGCAATTGAATGTTCTCTATTTTTGGCTTTGGAATTTCCATGAAAAAGCTCTAACCATTTTGATGCAATTATTTCATAATTAATTTATTGTTTCAAAAAAAATTAGCGAAACTGAAATTGAACATCAGGATATTTTTTTTAAATAATCGAACCGAAACCGAACCTACTTCAAAAACCACTAATCGCTCAGCACTAAAAGACAGTGTAGGCTACACTAATTACATGTGGCATGGGAGGAGAAAGCGAGAGAGAGAGAGACTAAGGGACAGAGGATTGTTATCATACCAGGGACAGAGGATTGTTATCATACCAGGGACAGAGGGTTGTTATCATACCAGGGACAGAGGGTTGTTATCATACCAGGGACAGAGGGTTGTTATCATACCAGGGAGAGAGGATTTGTATCATACCAGGGACAGAGGGTTGTTATCATACCAGGGACAGAGGGTTGTTATCATACCAGGGACAGAGGTTTGTTATCATACCAGGGACAGAGGGTTGTTATCATACCAGGGACAGAGGATTGTTATCATACCAGGGACAGAGGGTTGTTATCATACCAGGGACAGAGGGTTGTTATCATACCAGGGACAGAGGGTTGTTATCATACCAGGGACAGAGGGTTGTTATCATACCAGGGACAGAGGATTGTTATCATACCAGGGACAGAGGGTTGTTATCATACCAGGGACAGAGGGTTGTTATCATACCAGGGACAGAGGGTTGTTATCATACCAGCCACAGGGACAAAGGATTGTTATCATACCAGCCACAGGGACAGAGGATTGTTATCATACCAGGGACAGAGGGTTGTTATCATACCAGGGACAGAGGATTGTTATCATACCAGCCACAGGGACAGAGGATTGTTATCATACCAGAGACAGAGGATTGTTATCATACCAGGGACAGGGACAGAGGGTTGTTATCATACCAGGGACAGAGGGTTGTTATCATACCAGCCACAGGGACAGAGGATTGTTATCATACCAGCCACAGGGACAGAGGATTGTTATCATACCAGGGACAGAGGGTTGTTATCATACCAGGGACAGAGTATTGTTATCATACCAGCCACAGGGACAGAGGATTGTTATCATACCAGGGACAGAGGGTTGTTATCATACCAGGGACAGAGGGTTGTTATCATACCAGCCATAGGGACAGAGGATTGTTATCATACCAGCCACAGGGACAGAGGATTGTTATCATACCAGGGACAGAGGATTGTTATCATACCAGGGACAGAGGGTTGTTATCATACCAGGGACAGAGGGTTGTTATCATACCAGGGACAGAGGATTGTTATCATACCAGGGGCAGAGGGTTGTTATCATACCAGGGACAGAGGGTTGTTATCATACCAGGGACAGAGGATTGTTATCATACCAGGGACAGAGGGTTGTTATCATACCAGGGACAGAGGATTGTTATCATACCAGGGACAGAGGGTTGTTATCATACCAGGGACAGAGGGTTGTTATCATACCAGGGACAGAGGATTGTTATCATACCAGGGACAGAGGGTTGTTATCATACCAGGGACAGAGGGTTGTTATCATACCAGCCACAGGGACAGAGGATTGTTATCATACCAGGGACAGAGGGTTGTTATCATACCAGGGACAGAGGATTGTTATCATACCAGGCACAGGGACAGAGGATTGTTATCATACCAGGGACAGAGGGTTGTTATCATACCAGGGACAGGGACAGAGGGTTGTTATCATACCAGCCACAGGGACAGAGGGTTGTTATCATACCAGGGACAGAGGGTTGTTATCATACCAGGGACAGAGGGTTGTTATCATACCAGGGACAGAGGATTGTTATCATACCAGGCACAGGGACAGAGGATTGTTATCATACCAGGGACAGAGGGTTGTTCTCATACCAGCCACAGGGACAGAGGATTGTTATCATACCAGGGACAGAGGGTTGTTATCATACCAGGGACAGAGGATTGTTATCATACCAGCCACAGGGACAGAGGATTGTTATCATACCAGGGACAGAGGGTTGTTATCATACCAGGGACAGAGGGTTGTTATCATACCAGGGACAGAGGGTTGTTATCATACCAGGGACAGAGGATTGTTATCATACCAGGGACAGGGACAGAGGGTTGTTATCATACCAGACACAGGGACAGAGGATTGTTATCATTCCAGCCACAGGGACAGAGGATTGTTATCATACCAGGCACAGGGACAGAGGCTTGTTATCATACCAGGCACAGGGACAGAGGCTTGTTATCATACCAGGCACAGGGACAGAGGATTGTTATCATACCAGGCACAGGGACAGAGGATTGTTATCATACCAGGGACAGGGACAGAGGGTTGTTATCATACCAGACACAGGGACAGAGGGTTGCTATCATACCAGGGACAGAGGGTTGTTATCATACCAGGGACAGAGGGTTGTTATCATACCAGGGGCAGAGGATTGTTATCATACCAGGCACAGGGACAGAGGGTTGTTATCATACCAGGCACAGGGACAGAGTATTGTTATCATACCAGGCACAGGGACAGAGGGTTGTTATCATACCAGGCACAGGGACAGAGTATTGTTATCATACCAGGCACAGGGACAGAGGATTGTTATCATACCAGGGACAGGGACAGAGGGTTGTTATCATACCAGCCACAGTTCGTGCAGGGACAGACTCTTTGTTGATCCAGAAGGCTACTTGTGACAGCACCACCACCATAATCAGAGGAATGTACGTCTGAATCAGGTAGTAGCCTAGCTTCCTCTGTAGTAGAAAATGGACTACCATGACAGAGTAGAAACCTGGAAGATAAACAGAATATGTATCAGTAGAGAGGAGTGGTGAGAGAGAACACAACAATGATATGGGAAAGGAGAAGATGTGGAGGGAGAAGAGAGAGAGGATCAGGAGATGAGAATTCATGTTATTTGGTGTCCTTGGACCTGGAAAGGCTGTAGAGATATAACCAATTAGAGACATATAGTGAAGATATCTGACTGCCCCCCTACCCTGAGAAAGATCAGAGAAGAATAACCTCTACCCTGAGACAGAGCAGACCAGAAAATAACAACCACCTACCAGGTTGTCTCTGATCTGCTCTGTCTCAGGGTAGAGGGTTACAGAATAACAGAGAAGAGGTGGGGTGCAGAGGGAGAGAAGAGGGGAGAGAGGAGGGGAGTGTAGTGTAGTAGTGTAGTGTGGTGTAGTAGTGTAGTAGTGTAGTGTAGTAGTGTGATGTAGTAGTGTAGTGTAATGTAGCAGTGTAGTAGTGTAGTGTAGTAGTTTAGTAGTGTAGTAGTGTGGTAGTGTGGTGTAGTAGTGTGGTGTAGTAGTGTATTAGTGTAGTGTAGTAGTGCAATGTAGAAATGTAGTAGTGTAGTAGTATAGTAGTGTAGTGTAGTAGTGTAGGAGTGTGGTGTAGTAGTGTAGTGTAGAAGTGTAGTAGTGTAGTGTAGTAGTATAGTAGTGTAATGTAGTAGTGTAATGCAGTAGTGTAGTACTGTAGTAGTGTAGCAGTTTAGTGTAGTAGTGTAGTGGAGTAGTGTAGTAGTGGAGTGGAGTGGTGTAGCGTAGTGTAGCAGTGTAGTGTAGTAGTGCAGTGTAGTGTAGTTGTGTAGTGTAGTAGTGTAGTGTGGTGTAGTAGAGTAGTGTAGTGTGGTAGTATAGTGTGGTGTAGTGTAGTAGTGTAGTCGTGTAGTAGTGTAATCTACTAGTGTAATTTAGTAGTTTTGTGTAATGTAGTGAAGTAGTGTAATGAAGTGTAGTAATGTAGTAGTGTAGTGTAGTGTAGTAATGTAGTAGTGTAGTGTAGTGTAGTATTGTAGTGGTGTAGTATTGTAGTAGTGTAGTGTAGTAGTGTAATGTAGTATTGTAGTGGTGTAGTATTGTAGTAGTGTAGTGTAGTAGTGTAATGTAGTAGTGTAATGTACTAGTGTAGTGTAGTAGTGTAGTAGTGTAGTGTAGTGTAGTGTAGTGTAGTGTAGTAGTGTAGTGTAGTGTAGTAGTGTAGTGTAGTGTAGTAGTGTAGTGTAGTGTGGTAGTGTAGTAGTGTAGTAGTGTAGTGTGGTAGTGTAGTGTAGTAGTGTAGTAGTGTACAGTAGTAGTGTAGTGTAGTGTGGTAGTGTAGTAGTGTAGTGTAGTGTAGTGTAGTGTAGTGTAGTAGTGTAGTAGTGTGGTAGTGTAGTGTAGTGTAGTAGTGTAATGTAGTAATTTAGTAGTGTAGTGGTGTGTGTACTAGTGCAATGTACTAGTGTAGTAGTGTAGTAGTGTGATGTAGTAGTGTAATAGTGTAGTGTAGTAGTGTATTGTATTAGTGTAGTGTAGTAGTGCAACGTAGTACTGTAGTAGTGTAATGTAGTAGTGTAGTAGTGTAGTGTGGTAGTGTAGTAATGTAGTAGTGTAATGTACTAGTGTAGTAGTGAAGTGTAGTAATGTAGTAGTGTAATTTAGTAGTTTTGTGTAATGTAGTGTAGTAGTGTAATGAAGTGTAGTAATGTAGTAGTGTAGTGTAGTAATGTAGTAGTGTAATGTACTAGTGTAGTAGTGTAGTGTAGTAGTGTATTGTATTAGTGTGGTGTAGTAGTGCAACGTAGTACTGTAATAGTGTAATGTAGTAGTGTGGTAGTGTATTGCAGTAGTGTAGTGTGGTAGTGTAGTAGTGTAATGTACTAGTGTAGTAGTGAAGTATAGTAATGTAGTAGTGTAATTTAGTAGTTTTGTGTAATGTAGTGTAGTAGTGTAATGAAGTATAGTAATGTAGTAGTGTAGTGTAGTGTAGTATTGTAGTAGTGTAGTGTAGTGTAGTAGTGTAGCAGCGTAGTGTAGTAATGTAGTAGTGTAATGTACTAGTGTAGTAGTGTAGTGTAGTAGTGTATTGTAGTAGTGTAGTAGTGTAATGTAGTGTGGTAGTGTAGGCGTGTAATGTAGTAGTGTAGTGCAGTAGTGTAATGTAGTAGTGTAATGTACTAGTGTAGTGTAGTAGTGTAGTAGTGTAGTGTAGTAGTGTAGTAGTGTAATGTAGTAGTGTAGTATAGTGTAGTAGTTTAGTAGTGTAATGTAGTAGTGTAGTGTAGTGTGGTAGTGTAGGCGTGTAATGTAGTAGTGTAGTGCAGTAGTGTAATGTACTAGTGTAGTGTAGTAGTGTAGTAGTGTAGTGTAGTGTAGTGTAGTAGTGTAGTAGTGTAGTAGTGTAGTGTAGTGTAGTAGTGTAGTGTAATGTAGTAGTGTACTGTAGTGTGGTAGTGTTGTAGTGTAGTAGTGTAATGTAGTAGTGTAGTGTAGTAGTGTAGTAGTGTACAGTAGTAGTGTAGTGTAGTGTGGTAGTGTAGTAGTGTAATGTAGTAGTGTAGTGTAGTAGTGTAGCAGCGTAGTGTAGTAATGTAGTAGTGCAATGTAGTAGTGTAGTGTAGTAGTGTAGTGTAGTAGTGTGGTAGTGTAGTGTAGTGTAGTAGTGTAATGTAGTAATTTAGTAGTGTAGTAGGGTAATGTACTAGTGCAATGTACTAGTGTAGTAGTGTAGTAGTGTGATGTAGTAGTGTAATAGTGTAGTGTAGTAGTGTATTGTATTAGTGTAGTGTAGTAGTGCAACGTAGTACTGTAGTAGTGTAATGCAGTAGTGTAGTAGTGTAGTGTAGTAGTGTAGTGTGGTAGTGTAGTAATGTAGTAGTGTGATGTACTAGTGTAGTAGTGAAGTGTAGTAATGTAGTAGTGTAATTTAGTAGTTTTGTGTAATGTAGTGTAGTAGTGTAATGAAGTGTAGTAATGTAGTAGTGTAGTGTAGTGTAGTATTGTTGTAGTGTAGTAGTGTAGCAACGTAGTGTAGTAATGTAGTTGTGCAATGTAGTAGTGTAGTAGTGTAGTGTAGTAGTGTAGTAGTTTAATGTAGTAGTGTAGTGTAATAGTGTAGTAGTGTAGTGTAGTAGTGTAATGTAGTAGTGTAATGTACTAATATAGTAGTGTAGTAGTGTAATGTATTAGTATAATGTACTAGTGTAGTAGTGCAATGTAGTAATCTAGTAGTGTAATGTAGTAGTGTAGTGTAGTAGTGTAGTGTAGTATTACAGTAGTGTAGTAGTACAGTGTAGTAGTCGGTGTAGTAGTGTATTGTAGTAGTGTAGTAGTATAGTGCAGTGTAGTAGTGTATTGTATTAATGTAGTGTGGTAGTGTAATGTAGTAGTGTAATGTAGTAGTGTGTGTAGTACTGTGTGTAGTAGTGTGTGTAGTAGTGTGGTAGTGTAGTAGTGTAGTGTAGTAGTGTAGTAGTGTAGTGTAGTAGTGTATTGTGGTAGTGTGTGTTGTAGTGTAGTAGTGTAGTGGTGTAGTGTAGTAGTGTATTGTGGTAGTGTGTGTTGTAGTGTAGTAGTGTGTGTGGTAGTGTGTGTTGTAGTGTAGTAGTGTAGTGTAGTAGTGTGTACTGTAGTGTAGTAGGGTAGTGTAGTAGTGTAGTGTAGTGGTGTAGTGTGGTAGTGTGTGTTGTAGTGTAGTAGTGTAGTGTATTAGTGTAGTGTAGTAGTGTAGTGTAGTAGTGTAGTGTAGTGTAGTAGTGTAGTGTAGTAGTGTAGTGGTGTGTGTAGTAGTGTAATGTAGTAGTGTGGTTGTGTAGTAGTGTAGTGGTGTAGTGTAGTAGTGTAGTAGTGTAGTGTGGTAGTGTAATGTAGTAGCGTAATGTACTAGTGTAGTGTAGTGGTGTGTGTAGTAGTGTAGTAGTGTAGTGTGGTAGCGTAATGTACTAGTGTAGTGTAGTGGTGTGTGTAGTAGTGTAATGTAGTAGTGTAGTGTTGTAGTGTAGTGTAGTAGTGTAGTGGTGTGTGTAGTAATGTAATGTAGTAGTGTGGTAGTGTAATAGTGTAGTATAGCAATGTACAAATAGTCTCTCTCTCCCTCTTTCTCTCTAATTTTACATGTGATGTTACCTACAGTGGGTCCTTACCTGTGTTGGACTTGAACGTCTCCATGGACAACCTCTGTCCCACCAGGTCATACTGTAGCAGACTGATAGACTCCTGAGGACAGTCTACAGAAGCTTCCAGACCCTTCCTCCAGGTAAAGGTGATCTCACTGCTCGTGTACGCATCTGATGTATACAGAAACAAGTTCATTCAGTTGTCATAACATTCGTATATATAATGTTGACAGAAACTACAAGACATCGTAGGTGTCTGAAATGGTCAATGTTCCTTATGTAGTGCACTACAAAGGGGATACGGAGAAAACTGTTTTGACAAAGCTGGAGCACAATGATGTGAATTTACCTGTTTCAGTGTCATAAGCATATGATGAATCACTTCAAAATTACTTTTAGGGCTGTCAAACGATTCAAAAATATATATAGATATGTAATCAATGTAGTCGCAGGATTTACTGTAATTAATCGCGATTAATAGTGAATTTGCTAAAAATTTCTGCTTTTCCAATACCAAAAACACTTTTTGAATATGACAGCCCTAATTCATTTAGAAAAGAACAAGAGAAAGGAGATCCTAGACTGACTACTCACAGCTGCCGAACTTGAGAGGACAGGCATGTCCGTCCATAGGGAAGTCCATGAGACTCATGGGACACTCTGCACTGATGGTTAGTCTGAGATACAAACAGAATACATTACACTTCTGATTTCATCATCTGTGTAAAAACTGTGTATACAGTATAACACAACTGGTTTCCTCTGTGCAAAGCAGCACTGCAATGGCATTTTATTTTTCATAGTCTTAATTGACAGTCTTAATTGGCTACAAAAAAGGGGTTTATTTAAAACACTTCTTCCTGTAGCTACCTCATGGTGAAGGGGTTCTACAGGAGGACCCAGGGAGGAGGGGCTACCTCATGGTGAAGGGGTTCTACAGGAGGACCCAGGGAGGAGGGGCTACGTCATGGTGAAGGGGTTCTACAGAAGGACACAGGGAGGAGGGGCTACCTCATGGTGAAGGGGTTCTACAGGAGGACCCAGGGAGGAGGGGCTACCTCATGGTGAAGGGGTTTTACAGGAGGACCCAGGGAGGAGGGGCTACCTCATGGTGAAGGGGTTCTACAGGAGGACCCAGGGAGGAGGGGCTACCTCATGGTGAAGGGGTTCTACAGGAGGACCCAGGGAGGAGGGGCTACCTCATGGTGAAGGGGTTCTACAGGAGGACCCAGGGAGGAGGGGCTACCTCATGGTGAAGGGGTTCTACAGGAGGACCCAGGGAGGAGGGGCTACCTCATGGTGAAGGGGTTCTACAGGAGGACCCAGGGAGGAGGGGCTGCCTCATGGTGAAGGGATTCTACAGGAGGGTGCAGGGAGGAGGGGCTACCTCATGGTGAAGGGGTTCTACAGGAGGGTACATGGGGGAGGGGCTACCTCATGGTGAAGGGGTTCTACAGGAGGACTCAGGGAGGAGGGGCTCGGGGCTCAGGTTACCTCATGGTATAGAGGACGGTCCCGTTCTGCATGATGCGGAACAGCTTGTTGGGAGTGGTCATATTGTGTGCGATGGACTTCCTGGAGTTCCTGAAGAACGTGTCGGGTGTCCAGATCTTATCCACCATCTTGTTGTTGAGACGCAAGATCTCCACGGCGCCGTCGTACTTCAGCCTCTCGTCCACCCAGGTCTGGCGGAAGAACATGTCTATAGTGTACTCCTGAGGAGGAGATAGAAGGCCAGGCATTAGATGACTGATCACCAGACAGGTTCTGGATCTAGAATGTAGATCTAGAATCTATATTCTACAGTCCTGAAGAAGGCCAGAGGAATGTACAGTATGATATGCAGGTCCTGCTCCAAACCACAGACGTAATACATGTGTTTATAACTAACTATCCACAGTTAAATCCATTCAAACAAGACAGTCCAGAGAGATGATGAGATGATTATGACAATAACTACCTATAGATCTTCATTCATCAATCCAGTTGAGCATTCAGTTTGCTTGACATATTGATTTAGAGGATAGAATAAACATTCTGCCAAACCAGGACCCTCCCCTAGTTAGTGTATTGAAACAGACTAATCAAACTAAATGGCTCATTATCTAATCTACAGTATAAAGCAGTCTGCAGTCTGCTGTGCAGTGGAAAATTGTATTTAGTTATTTTTATTTAACCTTTATTTAACTAGGCAAGTCAGTTAAGAACAAATTCATATTTACAGTGATGGCCAACCTCGGGCCAAACCCTAACCCGGATGATGCTGGGACAATTGTACGCCACCCTATGGTACTTCCAATCACGGCCGGTTGTGATACAGCCTGGAATCAAACCAGGGTCTGTAGTGACTCCTCTAGCACTGAGATGCAGTGCCTTAGACCGTTGCGCCACACAGGAAGCTCAGTTGTCACCCATATGTAATAACTATGTAAACATAACATATTAACACAGTTGCTAACTTACATACATTATGTGACAGTAAGCCTATGTGGGAATATGCTTAGTGTCTCTTACCATTTCCACATCTGATACTGGTCCAAAGCTGGTGACAAAGATATCTGTTTTCACCTCTGTAATCATACCTGAAAAGGATATAGGGATTTTAATTGTTGCCCATAAAAATATGGAAAGCTGTAAATAGACTATAAACAATTATTTTAGAGAAACTAATCAGGTAAAAATACTGTACAATGTAATAGCCCAACTATGTTATTTCCTACTTATTCAATGAAAGGTACTGTAGATGTAAGATATAGGAAAATAAATCAGAACAAAGGTCTAGGACAGTCCCACCTCCGGATCCTGGCCGCAACCTGTTGTCATATCCATCCAGTAGTCGGTCCAGAATACGGGTGATGTTTTCACCTGCGTAGCTTTCTTGTCCATAGACACGGCCAACACTGAAATCAATACAATCATAATTGATGGAAGTTTATACTGCCCTGTGTAGGCCTATAAACTTAGTAGGTTGAACCTATTAGGATTGGTATGTTTATTATCACACATAATTTATATACATTCAATAAACTATAGAGGACTACAATTAGAAAAAGGTTATTTTACTCACCAGGTCAAAGTGACCAAAATCAGAATCAAGATACCCATCCTTGCCAGCAGGTTATGCAAAACATTCCCTGTCAAACTCTGAGTGTAAATTAAATAGTCAGCCTTTCTCTGTCCTCCGCTAGTCTAAAGTGAATGTATTTTAAACACAAGGATTTGTGAAGTAATCGAATTAGGAGATTAGCACAGAAAATCCAACCCATATTTAGACTGGGACACTTGTTAGGAAAAGAGAGTGATTACAGAAAAGCTGGGGAAATGTAAACATTTGAACTGTTATTGTATACTCGGGGAGCTATACTCTTCCAGTTGTTAAAATGTATAATCTAGGATGGAATTTCAAGGATATTTGTGTTATTTTTAGATCAAGATTCTTGACCCCTTGAGCATTGCGCGTCTAAACAGCAGGTGGCGCAATCTGTTCTATTCGGCGGTTGAGCCACCGGAAACTCTTCTAGCGAGGAAGTAACTCCAGGATGTTTCTGGAAGAACTGGCTGACTGGCGTGAACACTGTCCCATACAACTTTGGTAATATTGTCTAGCTAGTTTATGCATATACGTATATGTTTTGGGAAGGTTACATATCGTTATGTCGGTACAAGTTAGGACCTGAATATCGTTTGAGAGAAACAACATTTAGCTAGCAGGTTAGCTAACTGTCAGATCAGGAGGTGTGAGAGAGAGGGTCGCTAGCCAGCAGCATGTCGGTTCACTTCGAGGAGAGAAGTGGTGTTATCCCGTGTAATACACCATGGGGAAACTGGTCCCAAACCATGGAGGAGGTATTTATTGAAGTGAATGTACCCCGTGGGACGTCTGGCAAAGAAGTCAAATGTAATCTGGGATCCAAACAGATAGAACTACACGTCAAAGGACAACAAGTCTTCAAGGTAGGCATCACAACAATCACATTTCAAAGTAAGGTAGTGGACGTTAATAAGGGTTAGCTACATGAACAAAATCAGACCATTCTGGAATGAAAATGGATGGCCCTCCCTTTAGCAAAAATATATTTAACCTAAACCCTCCCTGAACGTTTGAAAAAAACAACAAGTGACCCTCCTTTACCCCAAATAATAATCAAAACAAAGTGGATAGCAGAAAACACGTCTACCGTTTAACCTCACTTCTTGGACAGACCAAAGCCTTAGATCTTAGTCCTAAGCATTACGTGGGAATTTGGATGGCACACAGGCCTGCGGGACAGAAAGTTATGGATTCGCAGACCACGATGGACAAGAGTAGGGGTGAAAAGATCTCCTTTATAGTAAAAGCATTGCATGATTCTATCATCATGTTTGCAGGTCTGAGGAAAAATACATGTTTTTAAAAATGTCATGCAGTTCTACGTCATTTTAGAATAATATTTTTTAATACCACACAAATTACTGAAATTGCAGGCTAAAAATGGGCAGAGAGAGAGGCCTAATGTCTTATCATATTTCTCCAATGCCAAATCAGTGTGTCTTGTTTGCAATGAAACTGTCCCTGTTTGCAAATAATTAAATCTGAGATGTCATTAGGAATCTGAGCATGGTACTTAAAAAAGTTAGGCCTACCTTTCCTACCCAGACATAGGCCTACCAACGCAGAAAAATGTAAGCTTTAACTGCTGGCTACTCTTCCATGTCTTATCCCAATGAGAGAAGGTCACCAGTGTTTCCTTAAAAGCCGTCAGGGTTTCTACATCTTCTATTTTACCAAAAGTGAATAGCTTTAATCAATTTGATTACTTCCCAAGCAAAGTCTATTTTCTTGTCTCCTCGGCTAAAGGTTGTAGCTCCGCCTCTAAACATCAAAGAAAGGAAACCATATGCATCATAGTAACGTCTTCACGGGTATTTTAAAGCTTGTTTCTAGAATAAAACATCGCAGATCAAAACGCTGTTATACAGTAGATCACTTTATATAATCAGATCTGTTTTTATTTTCTTCAAAATCTTAAACTAACAAGGGGTAGTAGGTCTGTGCTTTTTGCCATTTTCTTTCATTAAAGGTAAGCCTATGGCATACCCCAATTCGAGTTTTGGTTTTAACCCTACCCTACCTCCATGTCAGTGACAGACTGTTATTTAAGACTGTTATTTAAAGAGTGCATGGTGGATGAAAGAATTGACAGACAAATCTATGGATATAGCAGCCTAATTTCATCTGTCAAACAGGTAGGCCTACCTGTTAATTCTTAATTAGAAAGAAATAGGCTCTCTTATTAATACAGTCTAATTAAAATGAAGACGTTGAAATTAATTATGCTTATTTGAATTTAACTTTTAGCATCATGAGCTGTCGATTTCGAATGAATTGTGCCGTTGCTGCTTCAAGTTTCAGCACTGGAATCTGTCTTATTGTGAAGTCAATAACTCTGATAAATACATCAGGGGTAAGAAACCTAGTTATAGTAGTAGCAAATCAGTTATAGTAGTAGCAAATCAGTTATCGTAGTAGCAAATCAGTTATAGTAGTAGCAAATCAGTTATAGTAGTAGCAAATCAGTTATTGAAGTTGATCTCCGGTCCTCCTCCGCTTCATGCCCTCCATCTCAAACTGAACAGAACATAGGCTAGTCCACAAGCAAGATTCTTTTCAGAAGAAGCCTTTTCCCTGAACAGCCATTGGTTAGGCAGCACACAGAAAAAGTTTTTGATCAGTAAGAGCTGAGCAGGCGGGGGTTCATGGCTGAAGTATCCATTGCCGTGTGTAATGCAGCCTAGTTTATTTAACACCATCCCAGCAGCTATTTTAGAAATAAAACTTTGGTCTGTGCTTCTCTGAGCATGCACTTCGTAGCCAATAGCAGCTATGGATCATTTGATTGAGACCACACTAAATAGCCTATAGGCACACTTGTTGCACGCCCAGAGGAAAATCAGAGATGAGGGGCGGCATCGGGCACACATCAATATGTAGCCTAATAAGCAACTCATTTTAAAACATTGAGAAATATTGACATTTCATAAATTACAAATTAACGACCCTCCCCTGGACTAGATTAAAAAATACTAACCCCTCTCCTCGACTGAAATTTAAAAGCTTGACCCTCCCCCATTTTCCTCCAGGTAACCAAATGTGTACATGCTGAGGCCATCCTTCCAAAATATCTAGTTTTACCTGCATAGGTGACTCCCAGATAATTATCATTACCACTACACTTATTTTCCCAAGTACACATTATTTAAAGTAACGCGCATAGAAAGATGTAGCTATAACATAGTTATCTACAGTCCAGAATGGTTTCTTGGTGAAGGTGCTTTGTTCTCTGATTCAGGTCAATCTAACGTAACAGGTGTTAAAAGGCACCTGAGCAGAGTTCCCACATCTGTTTTTCCAGGAGAAACGGAAGTTAGGTTGAAAGTACTGTATCCCTGAAAAAAACGGTTTTCTGGCAAACCCGTACATGCTAGATTCAGGTGAATTTTGGTAGTCATGTGATTGTAAACTGCAAGCTTATTGGTCCAGTTTTAATTACCTGTTTTGATTGGTTGCAAGTATGCTGCAGGTAGGATTGTATTTGCTTATAGTCATGTCTCTTGTACTTCCAGGGTAAATTATTTGGCATCACTGTTGCTGATGAAGGAACGTGGACATTAGGTGGGTTTCTACTAATTCAATCAACACAATGGTTGAATGTAAACCTTGCATAATAAATCCGTATTCCAGCAGATATTCTCATTAGCAGATATTGGTTGAAAATAAAGCCTAAGTGGTCACTCTCCCCCTCCACACGTCTTTTTCAGAGGATAAGTGTCTGATCCGTATCGTGCTGATGAAGACCAACAGGGAGGCAGGTAACTGCTGGTCCTCTCTGCTAGAGGGAGAGTACTGTGCTGATGCCTGGCTCCAGGACCAGATGCAGAGGAAACTAACTCTGGAGAGGTTCCAGAGAGAGGTGAGTCATGGTAATACCACTAGTCATTTACATAGAGGTGATCAGTGAAACTATGAGACAGTCCCACACAGAGCCTTAACACTGACTATACTTCAATAGCCTCAGGCCTCTTCTACATTATCTGTAAAACATGGATAGATGAAGGCATATTAACATGCAGGCTTTCTGTACTGCTTTCACTTCTCTACATTAAATGAATGTTGCTGTGTCACTTCCCACTCTGTCAACAGAACCCTGGCTTTGACTTCAGTGGAGCAGAGATCTCTGGGAACTTTGCAGGTGGTGGGCCAGACTTCTCCAGCTTGCAGAAGTGATAGTTAAACAGCAAAAGGGGCTCACCCACTGTACAGTATGCCCGAGACTGTCATATGGACACTGTTGAGGCTTGCTAAGGCCTACAGGTGCTGCGTTCATAACCAAGTGGGAAGGTGGTATTTACCACATACGATTGGGGAAAATCCGTTTGAAGGCCCCTCCAACTGGTAATTACCGGTGGGAAACTTTTATATCGGCCATCATCCCTGAGCACTGACCTCTTGTCACCTACAAATGAAATTGCAATTTCAGTAGTTGTATCTAAATGTTTTTGAACACTTTTACAAGCATGCTAGTTCTTTTATTTTATGGTTGATGCAGCTTGGTGTTTCTCAAACGTTCAAAGCATCCGACTGATATTTTCTACTTCACAACTGGTAATTACCACCTTTCCGCTTGGTTATGAACTCAGGCTGAGCAGTTGCCTTTGGGCAAAGAATATTCCAATCAATCATTTGAAACTATAAGCCATAACTGTACAAACCCACACCCTGCCTTTCCTTTCAACCCTTGTATGCATTTAGGATTGGCTTTTTTTATTCTGCCAAACCTTTCAGACTGCATTGCCATAATTCAGTTAACTAGCTGTCGGTATGGAAGTCTGCTGTGTGGATTTATAATAAATTGTTGAAAAATGGTCTTCATGGATTTGGTTTCAGAATATTGACAGTGCAACCAAACAGCTTTTCAATATCATTTTATTGAAAGGTACAAACACATGGGTTGAACAGGTGGTGTAGTTCCAACTTTAAGGAAAAGTTTTCAAATTCCAGAACATCAACTTCAAATTCTTAAACTTCATTTGTCAGATCAATTGTGGGGCCTATGGTCAAATGCAAATCAAACTAACTTAATTTCCTATATCTACTGTGCTTACCTAAGTGACTTAGAGTGCATTTGCAAATGGTTGTTTTTTAAAGGCTTTTAAAGATTTTGCCACAAATCGAGGTAATTCAACATCACATTTTGTAATCGTGATCCATCTGTAACCGTTGTTAGTAATAGTCAACATTACATTAGAAGATAGTGGTTGTGTCCAAAATGGCACCCTAGTGGGGTACCATGTCAACCACAGCCAGTTTCAGCATGCTATCCTGCAAGCTAAAACCAATGCATGTGCAGGATCATCACATCACTGAGGAAACCTCAACAAACGTCCTCCACAAGTACAAAAAATATATATAAATATTTCAATAGTAAAAAAAGAAAACGTTCACCTTGGGTAGAGGAGTGTGCATTTTTAGGCTAGTTCATCAACCTAGGGTGGAAGTTAAGGGTTTTGGGTCCGATTTCTTGGTTCCATTGTTTTGCATTTTCACAAAACCCTTCTCCCTCCTCTTCCACATAGTGGACTGAGGACCTAGGTGGTTCTATACTTCATTGCTTAAAACCAGCAACCACAATAGAATACTATGCAGAGTATTCATGTT